>NC_084566.2:22406624-22624124 GCF_033978685.3 Nerophis lumbriciformis | reverse complement strand
GCCACATGAAGAGTGCAGCATAACGACAAATGACACTTTAATGGAGCTGCGTGTGTGCCAAAAGGCCACTAAAGTGTGGCGGCGACATACGGGCAGTGAATTATTTCGATGCCCGAGCTTCTTCCTCTTTGGCACCGGAAAATAATGCGGCAATTGTGGTTGGCCATTCATGAAGTCACACACTTGTGCTGTAATGACGCTGTTTTATAATGTGATGGCACACACTTTGGGGTTTGGACACAGATGGAGACAAAGCTTCACCGGCTATTGTAGGAATTGTTTGGATACGTTCATCTCATGCAACATACATTTGCATACATACACAGCATAGAATACCAATAATTTATACAGCAACTGTTCGATTGTCATCACACATACTGGAGCAGCAGCATACACAATCCAAAGAACAGCATTTTAAAGGCCTACTGAAATGTGATTTTCTTATTTAAACGGGGATAGCAGCCCCATTCTATGTGTCATACTTGATCATTTTGCGATATTGCCATATTTTTGCTGAAAGGATTTAGTAGAGAACATCGACGATAAAGTTCGCAACTTTTGGTCGCTGATAAAAAAGCCTTGCCTGTACCGGAAGTAGCAGACGAGTAGTGTGACGTCACAGGTTGTCGTCACATCCGCATATTGTTTACAATCATGGCCACCAGCAGCGAGAGCGATTCGGACCGAGAAAGCGACGATTTCCCCATTAATTTGAGCGAGGATGAAAGATTCGTGGATGAGGAAAGTGAGAGTGAAGAACTAGAGGGCAGTGGGAGCGATTCAGATAGGGAAGATGCTGTGAGAGGCGGGTGGGACCTGATATTCAGCTGGGAATGACTAAAACAGTAAATAAACACAAGACATATATATACTCTATTAGCCACAACACAACCAGGCTTATATTTAATATGCCACAAATGAATCCCGCATAACAAACACCTCCCCCCTCCCATCCATACAACCCGCCAATACAACTCAAACACCTGCACAACACACTCAATCCCACAGCCCAAAGTACCGTTCACCTCCCCAAAGTTCATACAGCACATATATTTCCCCAAAGTCCCCAAAGTTACGTACGTGACATGCACATAGCGGCACGCACGTACGGGCAAGCGATCAAATGTTTGGAAGCCGCAGCTGCATGCGTACTCACGGTACCGTGTCTGCGTATCCAACTCAAAGTCCTCCTGGTAAGAGTCTCTGTTGTCCCAGTTCTCCACAGGCCAATGGTAAAGCTTGACTGTCATCTTTTGGGAATTTAAACATGAAACACCGGCCGTGTTTGTGTTGCTGAAGTCGGCCGCAATACACCACTTCCCACCTACAGCTTTCTTCTTAGCTGTCTCCATTGTTCATTGAACAAATTGCAAAAGATTCACCAACACAGATGTCCAGAATACTGTGGAATTTTGCGATGAAAACAAACGACTTAATAGCTGGCCACCATGCTGTCCCAAAATGTCCTCTACAATCCATGACGTCACGCGCAGACGTGTTCATACCGAGACGTTTTCAGCAGGATATTTCGCGCGAAATTTAAAATTGCACTTTAGTAAGCTAACCCGGCCGTATTGGCATGTGTTGCAATGTTAAGATTTCATCATTGATATATAAACTATCAGACTGCGTGGTCGGTAGTAGTGGGTTTCAGTAGGCCTTTAAAGAATTATTTATGTTTGGTTGGTAAAAGAAAATATGTGTATACAGGATATGGATTACATGGATCAGCAATCTTTGGTGAGGCCATAGTTTCCAAAGGCAGAGCTACCCTACAGTTTTATCCAATCTTGGTTGCCTGCGGCACAATTTCAGGGATGGAACAATCTTACAGCGCATTTGCTCTTTGGCTGATTCTGTGATGCGAGTACCGGCCCACAATTAAACTCGGTCGACTACTTCCAACTAAGACTAGCACCTTCATAAAATTGCCAACTTATTATTTTGAAATAATCAATTTCCCTCAGGCTTCGTCCGTACTCAATCTAAGAGTAACATATGAGCTATGAGACAGCTGGCAGTTTAGCTAGCAAGCACAAATAATCGTGACCAAGCTTGATCTATTTAACCTGACTCTCGCCAGACCCTTGTCGTTCACTGAGCTCCACACAAGGGTCTGGGCTTGAAGGCATTGCAAACTCCTTCAAGATAGCAAAAAATAATGACCCAATCAGGATCGCCGGGCGGGATTTCATAGATGTGGCATAGCGTCGAAGCGACTGTTTGATTCAAACAACAATGGCGGCACATAGCGAGGAGTCGTGTGCTGACATTGATTCTGCTATTGCAACTGTTTTGTCGACTCTATCAAATACTAATTCTTTAAAAGATGAACAGATAACGGTTTTGAAGGCATTTATTGGTGGCAAGGATGTTTTGACTCTTCTTCCGACCGGGTTTGGATTTCCCAGCGTCGCTCTCATCAGCGTCACGGGTTGATTTGGATGTGAGTGGTGGAAGTAGCACGTCATTCAAGATAACGGACAAGTGGTTTATCCAATCACATACAATGATTTTTTTTTCAAGGCCCCGCCTTCTGAAATACATCTCTCATTGAGAACTCCCAGATCCTTGTGTGGAGCTCAGCGAACTACAAGGATCTAGCGCAGTGGTTCTTAACCTGGGTTCGATCGAACTTAGGGGTTCGGTGAGTCGGCCTCAGGGGTTCGGCAGAGCCTCCGCCGCGGAGGTCAAGACACGCCCGATTCATCGTGTAAACAAAAACTTCTCCTTGTCGGCGTATTATGGATACCTCCAAACAATGTTCCCTCTAATTTTCCATATGTGTGAGCAAACGCAAAAACTCCTAGAGCATTCATGTGGAGCGCATGTGAGCGACATCAGACGTTCACATGCCCTGTGGTCACACCTGTCCCAAACCTGACTAAATAACAAGTTTTATTATTGTAATCAAATGACAGCAGTCATTTCCATGAGATTACTTTCTCATATAAGTGTTTTGGCCTACTTACAATGACTAAAACATATTGTTTTTCATGAGCTATGTACTAGTATTATATGTCTGGGTGGAGGTCCTGCTTTGGAAATAATGTGTATCCCTTTCAGATATCGCATTTACTGTAGTTCCCACTAAAACATTCACATGTTGCACAATGAGATGTACACATGGGATTATGTGAACATTCCTGTAACTTTCCGTTTGTAAAATATATCTTTATTAGTATTTCTTTAATATAAAAACATCATTTTATGATTACGGTTCGGGTTCGGTGAATGCGCATATGCAACTGGTGGGGTTCGGTACCTCCAACAAGGTTAAGAACCACTGATCTAGCGAGAGGTTATGATCTATTGGCAATAATGCTGACAACTTACATAACGTTCTAGCAAACTAGAACTCACCAAATCTGGAAATTAAGTCCATCCAGCAAGTAAATAACTGATTCGAGTACCTATGGTCTTTTTGTATCCGTAGTCCGACTTTTTCTCCGTGCTCATATGATTGTTGGTCATCTCTTGGAGTGCACGCTGAGTATGGGTAACCAGAGCCAGGTCATCCGCAAAGTCTAGGTTGGTTAATCTGCCCCCTCCCCACTTGATGCCAAAGTTTGCCCCGGTGATGGACTTCTTCATCACAAACTCAATGCCAATTATGAACAGCAATGGCGACAGGATGCAACCTTGCCTCACACAATGTCGAAGTCATTGGTTGTGCCGTTGTTAGTTTTGACTCAGCAATTATAGTTGTGGTACAGCGACCTGACGACGTTAATGTACTTTGGTGGTGTGCCATATAGCTGGACGATCTGCCACAGTGATTCCCGGTGGATGCTGTCGAAAGCTTTTTTGAAATCGATGTAATTGACCATGAGGAGTGTCTGATGTTCTTTGCACTGTTCAATGATGTTGCAAACTGTGATCCATCCTGAAGATCTCCTGGAGAGACCACATCACCAACAAGGAGGTGATGAGAAGGGCAGCACTGTCTGACATTGTCTCCGAAAAGAGAAGGAGAATGATGGGGCACATACTCCGAATGCCAAGAGAGAGACCGGCAAGTGTGGCAATGGATTGGATGCCAGAAGGTGGAATAAGGAAGAGAGGGAGGCCAAAGAAGACGTGGAGAAAGACAGTAAAGGAGCAAGAAGGGTCGCCAGAAACTGGAGAAAATGGAGGGGATTCGTCTCCCAATGTTCCAATAGGAACATGAGGAACTAGGGACGGCGTGGCAGAGTTGGTAGAGTGGCCGTGCCAGCAATCGGAGGGTTGCTGGTTACTGGGGTTCAATCCCCACCTTCTACGATCCTAGTCACGTCCGTTGTGTCCTTGAGCAAGACACTTCACCCCTTGCTCCTGATGGCTGCTGGTTAGCGCCTTGCATGGCAGCTCCCGCCATCAGTGTGTGAATGTGTGTGTGAATGGGTGAATGTGGAAATACTGTCAAAGCGCTTTGAGTACCTTGAAGGTAGAAAAGCGCTATACAAGTATAACCCATTTATCATTTATAACTAAGTCTAAGTAAGTAAGTACCTATGAGTCACTCACCAAAATGAATCGATTCACTCATCACAAAGCACATGTGTACAAGTCTCGCCGTCATCCGTCAACCGCCACAAGGCGCATGCGTAGAGACTTGCACATACGTAACAAGTAATCCTATTTAATAACACCCGTAAAAGTTGATGCTGCACAACTTTAGAAGAGAGGGGCGGAGCTTTCTACCGATCACCACCTGGTGGTGAGTTGGCTGCGATGGTGGGGGAGGATGCCGGACAGACCTGGCAGGCCCAAATGCATTGTGAGTGTTTGCTGGGAACGTCTAGCAGAGTCTCCTGTCAGAGAGAGTTTCAATTCCCACTTCCGGAAGAACTTTGAACATGTCACGAGGGAGGTGCTGGACATTGAGTCCGAATGGACCATGTTCCGCGCCTCTATTGTCGAGGCGGCTGATTGGAGCTGTGGCCGCAAGGTAGTTGGTGCTTGTCGTGGCGGTAATCCTAGAACCCGTTGGTGGACACCGGCGGTGAGGGATGCCGTCAAGCTGAAGAAGGAGTCCTATCGGGTTCTTTTGGCTCATAGGACTCCTGAGGCAATGGACAAGTACCGACAGGCCAAGCGGTGTGCGGCTTCAGCGGTCGCAGAGGCAAAACCTCGGACATGGGAGGAGTTCGGTGAGGCCATGGAAAACGACTTCCGGACGGCTTCGAAGCAATTCTGGACCACCATCCGCCGCCTCAGGAAGGGAAAGCAGTGCACTATCAACACCGTGTATGGCGAGGATGGTGTTCTGCTGACCTCGACTGCGGATGTTGTGGATCGGTGGAGGGAATACTTCGAAGACCTCCTCAATCCCACCAACACGTCTTCCTATGAGGAAGCAGTGCCTGGGGAGTCTGTAGTGGGCTCTCCTATTTCTGGGGCTGAGGTTGCTGAGGTAGTTAAAAAGCTCCTCGGTGGCAAGGCCCCGGGGGTGGATGAGATCCGCCCGGAGTTCCTTAAGGCTCTGGATGCTGTGGGGCTGTCTTGGTTGACAAGACTCTGCAGCATCGCGTGGACATCGGGGGCGGTACCACTGGATTGGCAGACCGGGGTGGTGGTTCCTCTCTTTAAGAAGGGGAACCGGAGGGTGTGTTCTAACAGTGGGTAGAGCAATCGTGCCAGAAACCTGAGGGTTGCAGGTTCGCTCCCCGCCTCTTACCATCCAAAAATCGCTGCCGTTGTGTCCTTGGGCGGGACACTTCACCCTTTTCCCCCGGTGCCACTCACACCGGTGAATTGAATGATGAATGATAGGTGGTGGTCGGAGGGGCCGTTGGCGCAAATTGCAGCCACGCTTCCGTCAGTCTACCCCAGGGCAGCTGTGGCTATGAAAGTAGCTTACCACCACCAGGTGTGAATGTTTGATGGGTTCTACCTGTAAAGCGACTTTGGGTACTTAGAAAAGCGCTATATAAATCCCAGTTATTATTATTATTAACTATCGTGGGATCACACTCCTCAGCCTTCCCGGTAAGGTCTATTCAGGTGTACTGGAGAGGAGGCTACGCCGGATAGTCGAACCTCGGATTCAGGAGGAACAGTGTGGTTTTCGTCCTGGTCGTGGAACTGTGGACCAGCTCTATACTCTCGGCAGGGTCCTTGAGGGTACATGGGAGTTTGCCCAACCAGTCTACATGTGTTTTGTGGACTTGGAGAAGGCATTCGACCGTGTCCCTCGGGAAGTCCTGTGGGGAGTGCTCAGGGAGTATGGGGTATCGGACTGTCTGATTGTGGCAGTCCGCTCCCTGTATGCTCAGTGCCAGAGCTTGGTCCGCATTGCCGGTAGTAAGTCGGACACGTTTCCAGTGAGGGTTGGACTCCGCCAAGGCTGCCCTTTGTCACCGATTCTGTTCATAACTTTTATGGACAGAATTTCTAGGCGCAGTCAAGGCGTTGAGGGGATCTGGTTTGGTGGCTGCAGGATTAGGTCTCTGCTTTTTGCAGATGATGTGGTCCTGATGGCTTCATCTGGCCAGGATCTTCAGCTCTCGCTGGATCGGTTCGCAGCCGAGTGTGAAGCGACTGGGATGAGAATCAGCACCTCCAAGTCCGAGTCCATGGTTCTTGCCCGGAAAAGGGTGCAGTGCCATCTCCGGGTTGGGGAGGAGATCTTGCCCCACGTGGAGGAGTTCAAGTACCTCGGAGTCTTGTTCACGAGTGAGGGAAGAGTGGATCGTGAGATCGACAGGCGGATCGGTGCAGCGTCTTCAGTAATGCGGACGCTGTATCGATCCGTTGTGGTGAAGAAGGAGCTGAGCCTGAAGGCAAAGCTCTCAATTTACCGGTCGATCTACGTTCCCATCCTCACCTATGGTCATGAGCTTTGGGTTATGACCGAAAGGACAAGATCACGGGTACAAGCGGCCGAAATGAGTTTCCTCCGCCGGGTGGCGGGGCTCTCCCTTAGAGATAGGGTGAGAAGCTCTATCATCCGGGAGGAGCTCAAAGTAAAGCCGCTGCTCCTCCACATCGAGAGGAGCCAGATGAGGTGGTTCGGGCATCTGGTCAGGATGCCACCCGAACGCCTCCCTAGGGAGGTGTTTAGGGCACGTCCAACCGGTAGGAGGCCGCGGGGAAGACCCAGGACACGTTGGGAAGACTATGTCTCCCGGCTGGCCTGGGAACGCCTCGGGGTCCCACAGGAAGAGCTGGACGAAGTGGCTGGGGAGAGGGAAGTCTGGGCTTCCCTGCTTAGGCTGCTGCCCCCGCGACCCGACCTCGGATAAGCGGAAGAAGATGGATGGATGGATGGAACTTTAGAAGTAACAATATTGATTCTACAATTGTGAAAACAATCACAAGATAAGTTAACTTCGTTCCTAAATAGAGATGTCCGATAATATCGGCCTGCCGATATTATCGGCCGATAAATGCTTTAAAATGTAATATCGGAAATGATCGGTATCGTTTTTTTAATTATCGGTATCGTTTTTTTGGGGGGGGGGGGGGGGGGGGGGGGTTGTATTAAATCAACATAAAAAACACAAGATACACTTACAATTAGTGCACCAACCCAAAAAACCTCCCTCCCCCATTCACACTCATTCACACAAAAGGGTTGTTTCTTTCTGTTATTAATATTCTGGTTCCTACATTATATATCAATATATATCAATACAGTCTGCAAGGGATACAGTCCGTAAGCACACATGATTGTGTGTGCTGCTGGTCCACTAATAGTACTAACCTTTAACAGTTAATTTTACTAATTTTCATTAATTACTAGTTTCTATGTAACTGTTTTTATATTGTTTTACTTTCTTTTTTATTCAAGAAATGTTTTTAATTTATTTATCTTATTTTATTCAATTATTCTTTTTAAAAAGGACCTTATCTTCACCATACCTGGTTGTCCAAATTAGGCATAATAATGTGTTAATCCCATGACTGTATATATTGGTATCGGTTGATATCGGTTGATATCGGTATCGGTTGATATCGGTGTCGGTAATTAAAGAGTTGGACAATATCGGAATATCGGCAAAAAGCCATTATCGGACATCTCTATTCCTAAATCAACTGCGGCCTTTATTCGCAGTTAATCTGCAGTTCATGTGTACTTAATCTATTTGCCGTGCTCTTTTCCTGTCAAGCCTGGTGATGTGATTCCATTCAGTCAATTACATATTTAGAGTCAAACTAGTTTTTGCAAACCACTCCTCCTGTCTCTCTCTCTGCCTGTGGAAGTAAAGCTGTGCAGCAGGTATAAGCATCTACAGCAACAATATGATTTGCCCGAGTGACTGGACAGAACATTTTTTTTTTTTTTTTTTTAGAAATGGATATTTGATTCTTTTTAACAAAAAAAGGTGAAATAACTGAAAACATGTTTTATATACTAGTTTCTTCAAAATTGCCACCCTTTGCTGTGATTACTGTTTTGCACACTCTTGGCATTCTCTCGATGAGCTTCAAGAGGGAGTCGCCTGAAAGGGTTTTCACTTCACAGGGGTCATAGTTTTGATGCCTTCAGTGACAATCTACAATATAAATAGTCATGAAAATAAAGAAAACGCATTGAAATGAGAAGGTGTGTCCAAATTTTTGGCCTGTACTGTATATATATATACACACATACATACACACACACACTATAGCATAATTTTTTTGAACATATACCACAATAATATCGTACGGTGGCTTTAAGACTGTGATACTATCAATACCGTGAGATTTTGATACTGTCTCATTCCTTTTAATTGCCAAAGTATTTTATTACATTTTTACATATAAGGTGACTCTTGTAAAGTCAGCTTCAGCGAGGTCGGCCATGTTTTCTCTGTGTGCCTTGAACGCACTTGATGCGCCCCCTTTCCCATAGTGTGTACTCTGCTTCTCATTTCAGTATTTTAGAGCCATCCGTACTTACAGATTTGAATAATCTAAATTTAGACATTTTCAAATCAATTCAGAATCTTCCACATCCGAATCGCAACGCATCTAAGAATCTGAGACGTCCCCCAACCCTGCTCTACACTACAGTCTCCCACGCAGTTTTCCACTTGCTGTAGTTCCTTGATGATTACATTGTTGAGGATTCTGAAAGCCCTGATTGATTATAACGATCTGTTGACTCTCATAGACGTCTGTGTTTGACAAAAACATTGTAAAGCAGTAGCAGCTCAAGGCGCTTAAGAGTGTTCTCTCTTTGACCTTCTTGTCGACGAAAGACCCATTTAGCCAGCTTGTTTTCTTAACGCTCAATCATGGTGCTTGTCACGGCTGTCAAATGGCAAATGGCTTTTCTCCATAATGTGGCTTTAACAGTACGGAGGCACACACACAAAACAATTAAATTGATAGGTTTAAACAATTACAATATGATGTACAACCTCTAACAAAGAAGACCAAATTAATCTCGGTAATATATGCAATATTGATTTCTGCAAGGCAGTTGGAAATTAAACAGGCACGCATGACAAAGAAAGGACAGAGAGATTTGGCTTGAACATACATAAAGAGTAAACTATTAAACCAGGGGTCCCCAAACTACGGCCTGCCAGCGTCAAAATATGGACTACTGGCGTGACATATATATATATATATATATATATATATATATATATATATATATATATATATATATATATATATATATATATATATATATATATATATATATATATATATATATATATATATATATGTATGTATATATATATATATATATATATATATATATATATATATATGTATGTATGTATGTATGTATGTATGTATGTATGTATGTATGTATATATATATATAGATTGATTGTACAGATATGGTGTTGTTTCTGCTGGGCAAGTATGCCTGACGCGCCTCCTACAGCGCCTTGAGTCAGCTGCAGGGTCATCAGCCGGGGACCACCGCTCATTGGAGTTTCGCTCTCTTTAACCCCGGAACGCCTCCTGGTGGCGGAGCGGTGGCAGGGAGACGTCCCTGCCACCCCCTGCAGCTGACCCATCTTATTGCCTCGACCCCCAGTACTTATCCCTCCTCCTCAGCCACAACCAGAAGCTTCCCTTTTCTGCTTCCTCAGCAAGGGCCTTAGTTTCCCTTTGGAGCTTAGCCCCAGTCGTTCCCACATCTCGGAGCAGCCTTATAGTTGATGTGCCGACGAAGCCCCGTCAGCCTACTTCCACAGGGTAGATGGTAGTGGACCAGCCTGCCTCTCTGCACTCAGCAGCTAGATCTGCATACTTGGCTGCTTTGCGCTCGTAGGCAGCCTGGATTCCCTCCTCCCAGGGGATGGTGAGCTCGATCAGTATGGCAGACTTGGTAACAGCAGACCATAGCACGATGTCTGGGCGGAGTGAAGTGGTGGTGATTTCACGGGGGAACTGGAGCTGTTTGCCGATGTCAGCCCTCATACTCCAGTCCCTTGCTAGAGAGAGGAAACTGCGGGGGCCTCGTCGGCTGGTGTGTCCTTTGCCTTCCCCTGGCCTCACAAACATGACAGGAAGTTGCTTGGCTATGGGCTGGCTGTTGGTCTCTTGTCTACTGCTCTCCAGGACTTCGGCCAGTTTCCTCAGGACTTGATCATGCCGCCATCTGTAGCGACCCTGTGTCAGCGCGATCTTGCAGCCTGATAGCAAGTGCTGCAGGCTGGCGTTGGGAGCACCACACAGGGGACAGCTCTCCTCCTGGCCGAACCACTGGTGGAGGTTTCTAGGGCATGGTAAGGTGTCATAGGTTTCCCTGAGTAGGAAGCTGAGTCTGGCTTGTGGCATCTTCCATAGGTCGGCCCAGCTGATGGGTCTGCTGCTGGTACCTTCCCAAGTGGTCCATCTTCCTTGGCGACCTTGAGACACGGCCTTGATGGTATATTGCTCCTGGTTTGCCCTTGAGACCTCCTCCACAACCATGGCTCTGCGTTCCCTCTTTGTGGCCTTGGACCAGAGGCGTGGAGAATCACCCCAGCCAAGCCCCGCTCTCCCTACTTGCACCCTGCCAACTATCTCTTGGTGTTGGAGCCTGCCAATGGCCTTGGCGACCTCTGGCCCTGCTTGCCACTTCCGGCCTGTTCGGGTGGGTACACGTGCGTTCCTCACTGTAGGATCTGAGGATTCTTCAAGCTCAAGAACCAGTCTAGCCTTCTCTTGCTTATAGCCCAGGGTAATGGACTGGATCGGCAGATGCAGCGAAGTTGCCCCAAATAAGCCAGTGTCGGAGAAGCAACGCGGTAGGCCCAGCCACTTTCTGATGTAGGAGTTGGCTAGTCTGTCCAACCCGTTGACTGTTGAGGATGGAATCTCGCACATCTTCAGTGGCCACATAACCCTTTGGTACAGTGTGAAGTTGTAACACCACAACTTGTACTTTCCGGGGAGCTGGCTCTTGTTGATACTCGCTAGGCCTTCTGAGAGTTGTTTCCGTGCTGCCTTGCCTGCGTGCTTGTCCGACAGGTCCGCATTGTACTGCCTCCCCAGGCTTTGGATGGACTGCTTGACCAGTAGAGGGATTTGCTCACCTCCTGCAACAAAGATGGTTTTGTCGCTCCTGGTGCCTTTGCGCAAGGAGAGGCTTCGTGACTTGGAGGGTTTTATCTTCATCCGTGCCCATGTCACTAGCTCATCCAGCCTCTTCAGACACCTTCTCGTGCATGGGGCTGTTTGCAGCACCACAGTGACATCGTCCATGTAGCTTCGGAGTGGTGGAAGCCTCTGCCCTGTCTGCAGCCTCATTCCTCCTACAGTCTGGCGGGCTCCTCGGAGGATGATTTCAAAAGCTGCGACAAAGAGGACTGGGGAGATGGAACACCCCATGGCGATGCCTACTTCCAGACGCTGCCATCCTGTTGTAAAATCCTGGAGGCTGAAACACATCTGGAAGTCCCTGAAGTAGCTGGTTACCAGGTTGATGATGGAAACAGGGACGTGGAAGAACTCCAATGCAAACTGTATGAGTTTGTGCGGGAAAGAACCATAAGCGTTGGCAAGGTCAAGCCACACCACGTGGAGGTCGCTCTTCTCCTGCTTGGCCCTCTGGATCTGTGCCCAAATCATTGAAGAATGCTCCACGCATCCTGGAAAACCTGGTACTCCTGCTTTCTGGCAGCTGGTGTCAATACAGCCGTTCTCCGTGAGGTAAGAGGTTAATCCCTTGGCCATGACTGCAAAGAAGATCTTTCCCTCGACATTCAACGGTGCAATGCTCCTGAATTGACTGATGTTATGGGACTCCTGTTCCTTCGGAATAAAAACCGCCACAGCTCTTTGCCACTCTGACGGAATGAGTAGATTCTTCCATGCTGTGCTCAATAGCTTCCACAAGCATTTCAGCACTTGGGGGCAGTTCTTGTATCGCTTGTAGGGGATTCCGTTAGGCCCAGGAGCTGATGCTGACCTCGCTTTCTTGACGACTGCTCTTACCTCGCTCAGTCGAGGAGGGCAGCTGTCAAACTGCGTGGTTGGAGGAGGTGGAAGAGGGACGTATCCTGGTGAACCTAACGGATCGTTCCTCTTTGAGTCGCTGTATTGGCCCCTGATGTACTGCTCAAGCTCCTCTTTGGTGGCTTCCAGTTTCCCGCTTCTTTTCTCCTCCAGAAGCTGACGGGCGTGCTTGAAAGGATTCCTCATGAAGCTAGCTCTTTCTTTCTCCTTTCTTTTCCTGCGTCTGCGTATACGTTCTGCTCTTCGCATGCTGCCCAGCTTCTGTCTCACCTCGTCCCATAACACCTTCAGGCCTTCTTTCTCCTCTGCCGATGCTTTCCTCCATCTCTTGCGGAGCTGGCGCCGGTCTTGCACCAGGGCGTCAATCTCGGCCTCCCTCCTGCCCTTTCTTGGGGGTAGATTGTGCTGCTTCTTGGTGAGGCTACCGAATCTAGCTTTGCACTCCTCGTACAGGATGTCCCCAAGAAGGTTGAGTTTCTTGTCCACTTTACCACGTAGCGAGTGCTCCAGCACTAGACTGAGGTCTGAATCCAGTTTCTGCCATGTCTTCACATCACTTGCTCTAGGCCACTTGATGGTGCACTTTCTTCCTGGTTCCCTCTTTTCTGTTTGCTGGGTGATTGGGGGGCTGGCAGGTCTATCTTAGGCATGCTCACATGCCAGGGGGGTACTGCTCCGCTCAGGGGGTTCTTCCTCTACCAACCGCATATCAACAATGTTAGGACCCTCGGCTCTGTGGTTCTCTCCCCGGCTGGGGGTCCTGCTTGTCTTATCTGCCGGAGCAGTGCAAGGATGTTGTATGCCTTTCTTCTCACTCTCCTTTCTCTTCTTCCCCTGATGGATCCGTAAGCCCCTGTATGTGGTCACTTTCCCCCATCCCCACCTGCACAATCGGAAGGTCTTCATCTCGTTGTCGATGTCCGTTCCAGTCGTTTCCGAGTAGTCAGTCCTGTTAGGCCCATCTTCCACCCCGCCTCTCGGAGGGTCTTGGGGTTGTTTTTCCTTATTCGTTTTCGTAGTTAGAGGTTGGGTGTCCCCTGGCTAGAAGACTAGTGGGTTGGGTAACTAGCCGCCCACTCCCGGTACAGACTTTTCTGCTGTCATCCAGACTTTCCTGGAAGTCTACCAGTCTTTCCTGGCTGTCAACTGCCCTTTCGCAGTAGTCACTGGTTGCCCAGAAATCAGATTGATTGTACAGATATGGTGTTGTTTCTGCTGGGCAAGTATGCCTGACGCGCCTCCTACAGCGCCTTGAGTCAGCTGCAGGGTCATCAGCCGGGGACCACCGCTCATTGGAGTTTCGCTCTCTTTAACCCCGGAACGCCTCCTGGTGGCGGAGCGGTGGCAGGGACGTCTCCCTGCCACCCCCTGCAGCTGACCCATCTTATTGCCTCGACCCCCAGTACTTATCCCTCCTCCTCAGCCACAACCAGAAGCTTCCCTTTTCTGCTTCCTCAGCAAGGGCCTTAGTTTCCCTTTGGAGCTTAGCCCCAGTCGTTCCCACATCTCGGAGCAGCCTTATAGTTGATGTGCCGACGAAGATATATATATGTATGTATGTATGTATGTATATATATATATATATATATATATATATATATGTATGTATGTATGTATGTATGTATGTATGTATGTATGTATGTATATATGTATGTATGTATGTATGTATATATATATATGTATATATATGTATGTATATATATATATATATATATATATATATATATATATATGTATGTATATATATATATATATATATATATATATATATATATATATATATATATATATATATATATATGTATATATATGTATATGTATATGTATATATATATATATATATATATATATATATATATATATATATATATATATATATATATATTCCTCGCACACTAATTGACTGAAAGAGTACGCATTTGATGTCACGTTATCGATGGAAAAATGCATTTTTAGACAATATGATTTGCCTGAGAGGCTAGGAGACACCGAGAGTAACAAGCCGTAGAAAATGGATTAGAAAGGGCAGATTTAAACAAAAAATAATTAAAAAAATTAACAAATATTATTATTATGTTTTTTTTTTTTAAACTTGGGACTTCCCGCCGGCCGGATTTTGGATGCTGGCAGGCGGGATCCGGGGACCCCTGCTATAAGCTATCCGACGGAGGAAACTAATTACGGCCGCTTGTAACTGTGATCTTGTCCTTTCGGTCATAACCAAAGCTCATGACTATTAAACAGTGTTTTGGTCCAAAAAGAGGCGTTGATTAGAGAATTTACAGACATGGACAAATATATGCAGTATATCCCGATACGGGTAATTGTATATCCTGATAATGATATACATCACCATAGTGTATATTCTTACAATTATTACTATGTATTAGTATCAAGGCTGTCAAATGTCATTTTGGAGTTTTGATCAATCATTGATAATTTCAGGTGATTATTTGCTTGCATAATTGAAATTGACCCCAATATTAGTACACAAATGCAGTTTTATTGTCAGAATGTCGGAACATTTTTTAACATTTTACTTGAATGCAAGTTATTTATTTGCACAAAACTTGGAACCAGTTTTACTTAAAGTTCTTTCAGGCTGTATTTTAGAGGGGAATTTGCCAGAGAGCACACCAGTCGAAGTCTCCTTACTCATTGTTGACGTATGCGTCTGATTAATCTAAATGTAGACATGATTTATGCAAAAAAAAAATTGTGATTAATCACAAGTTATTTGTTTAATTTTGACAGCCCTAATTATTATATATACCCAAAATGAATGCCAATTTAGCTTGTCTTTTCTCATTTTATTTGTAAATCAAATATTTTATATGTCAAAAGGACAAGACAATTTAAAAACAAAACAAAGAGTTTGTTACGTGTACAAGGGAAGAAGACAGCACAGAATGCAGGGACATCGTTTAGCTCTATATTTATTAAATATATACAAGGGAAATGAGGCGCGTAATTAATCCAAAACTATGTATGGTGTGCGACTATGTGAAGCGAGTATATTATGAGTGTTACCCGCAGTGTTTTGATTGATTGATCGAGACTTTTATTAGTAGGTTGCACAGTGAAGTACATATTCCGTACAATTGACCACTAAATGGTAACACCCGAAAACATTTTTCAACTTGTTTAAGTCGGGATCCACTTAAATTGATTCATGATACAGATATATACTATTATATATACTATCATCATAATACAGTTATCACACAAGATAATCATCAGGGTGTATACATTGAATTATTTACATTATTTACAGTTGAGCAAGGTGCGGAAGCAGGCCCGGCCCTAATCAATCTGGCGCCCTAGGCAAGATTTTAGGTGGCGCCCCCCCCACATCGGCAGTGAAGTGTATATACTCACAAGAACCCGAATAGCTTTGTCTTTGACCTTTTTTTTTTACTTACAACTATAATATATAAAGGGGTGGAAAAGTGACTATTACCTGCAGGGCAAACATTAGCTAACCAGAAGGCAATAATGTAAACAAAAAACACCTGCTTAAAAGATCTAATACAAATGTCCCTGAGGAATGTAAGGTGGGAGTACTGTAATTACCTAACGTTACATTATTATTTTCCATAACAATTTAGCCCCCTCCACAATATTAACCCGACGTTAAAACAGAACTAGCTATTTATTGATTAGCAATTGCCGAATCATGTAACATTAGCTTAATGCTAAAAAGCCAGGTTACTATGACATTCTGTAACAGACAAATAATTTCATGTAGGCTAACGTTACCTACCTGCTACCTCTGTCTTTTCTCGTTTCTCCTCTTCTTTTCTCTTTTTTATTCCCTGGGCACCTGACAGTTTTGGCCGTTTTGACATCTTGTGTTGATTTTTTGATGTGGTGACGTCCAAAAAGAGTCATGATACGGGAAGGGAGGGGGCGCACCGTGCGGGGGGAGGAGGGGGGGCGTAATGTTGTAACAAATAATATTTCTATTAAATAGGCTTTACTTTGCATTTTAATTAACGTGAGATTATTTTTTTGTATTTAGAAATAATAGTAACAACTTTTTTTTTTTTTTTTTTTTTTTTTTTTCTCCAACATTTGTGGCACTGGCATGGCGCCCCCTGATGGACGGCGCCCTTAGCATTTGCCTATTCGGCCTATGCCACGGGCCGGCCCTAGGCGGAAGTCCAAGAGGGGAAAGGCAGCTTCGGAGGTCCGTGAGCATGCGTGAGATCAAGGACAGGAGCGAGGCGTCAAGATCCAAAAGGGGCAGCCAGGGAACCAGAGGGGATGCAGGGAGACGAGACACACTGCTCGTAACGTGAGAACGGAGGAAAGGCTGTGTACGAGAACAGGTCGCTACGTTCTGGCCTGGAACGCAGGTCTGCACTGGCTTAAGAAGCCCAGGGAGCTCATCAGCGACAGGTGTGGAGATTGCAGACTGATTGCAGCTGCCTGCTGCAGCGGAGTGGCGCACGCAGGTGCGCTCTTGGAGGTACGCCCAGCGCAGCGCACAGATGAATGCGCATAGAGGTGCGCCTGGGCCGTGACAGTATTTTTAGTACCAGCCATTCTTTTTAACAGATTATATTAGGGCCACGTCTACGTATGAATTTAGAGATGGAATCTCTGCTAGACGACATTTCTGTTTGACTCGTTTGGTATGTATTTTTCATCACGTCGTCAGTATTTTCTTGTATTTCAACACTGTCTTTGTACTGTTCTTCATGTGATAAAAAAAAGAATGGACTTGTTCCAGTCGCTACAGCAACGACTCTTTAGCGATATGTTTTTCTGAATAGCCTACCGTTGTTTGGTCGGTGTCTGACTTTTTTATTCTCAACAAAGAAGTTCCTATTTACTCTTTTTGTGGACTATGGCTCAAATTATAGAGCGGTCGTCCAGAAACTTGATGGTTCCTTTTATGAATACAGCTTCTACCATCCTAGTCACTGGCAATGTTTTCTACAGCGAGACACTTTACCCACTTAGACTCTCAGTGCCACTCGGCTCTTACTAAACCCACATATCAAAGCTTATCCTAACATCTTGTTTCCAACATACACACGCCTCTCTGGGTATACCATCAACATGCTTTGACCAGGTTTTGAAAAGTTAGCCAGCTAAAATTGCTATAATTTACATTTAAGTATTCATGTATTTATGTTTTTGCTTTCGCCACAACATCAGCACGTTCACAGGATGTAGAAAATTAGACCTAGACTTAGACTTCCTTTTATTGTCATTCAAATTTGAACTTTACAGTACAGATAAGAACAACATTTCGTTGCATTAGCTCATGGTAGTGCAGGATAAAAGAGCAATAAGGTGCAGATATAAATAAATACATTACTGTACAGATAAATATATTGCACTTTTGCATATGCATCCACGTTATATTATCTTTATAGTCCAGCGAGTTAATCCGTTTTTGGGGGGGGAATTGAAGGGATTATTATGATGCGTTCAAGAGTCTTATGGCGTGAGGGAAGAAACTGTTACAGAACCTGAAGATTCTGTTACGGAGGTCTGCGGAACCTCTCTCTAGAGTCCAGCAGTGAAAACAATCCTTGGTGGGGGTGGGAGGAGTCTCTGCAGATTTTCTGAGCCCTGGTCAGGCAGCGGCTTTCTGCGATTTCCTGGATAGGAGGAAGAGGAGTCCTTAATTAATAAAGGGGATCTGATATTTTATTTTTTATTTTGCCTATCATTCACAATCCTTATGTAAGACAGGAACACATATGTTTTCTTGTTTTATAAATAATAAAAATAACGCCCTCTGCTGCAACTCGTTCAGAAGTTGCACAGTCCATCGTCCCAAAGGTATTTTCCTCTAGTTTATAAGTAAAATGTCCATTAAAAGTAAACTGATGATTCTAAAAGAGGAGAACTATAACCTTAGAGGAAAATCTAATTAAAAACAGTTGTATGCTCGTACAACACTTAAAACCTTTAGTAGGGGGGCACAGGTCCGGTGGCCATGGATGAAGTGCTGGCTGTCCAGAGTCGGGACCCGGGGTGGACCACTCGCCTGTGCATCGGCTGGGAACATCTCTGCGCTGCTGACCCGTCTCCGCTCGGGATGGTGTCCTGCTGGCCCCACCATGGACTGGACTCTTACTATTATGTTGGATCCACTATGGACTGGACTCTCACAATATTATGTCAGACCCACTCGACATCCATTGCATTCGGTCTCCCCTAGAGGGGGGGGGGGGGGGGGGGGGGTTACCCACATATGCGGTCCTCTCCAAGGTTTCTCATAGTCATTCACATCGACGTCCCACTGGGGTGAGTTTTTCCTTGCCCTTATGTGGGCTTTGTACCGAGGATGTCGTTGTGGCTTGTGCAGCCCTTTGAGACACTTGTGATTTAGGGCTATATAAATAAACATTGATTGATATCCATCCATCCATTTACTACCGCTTATCCCTTTCGGGGTCACAGGGGGTGCTGGAGCCTATCTCAGCTACAATTGAGCGGAAGGCGGGGTACACCCTGGACAAGTCGTCACCTCATAGCAGGGTCACTTTAGTATATCAGTATGTGGAATTAAATTATGGAATGGATTAAGCAAAGAAATCAAACAAAGCACCAATATGATTCAGTTTAGGAGACTGTTCAAACTACAAGTGTTCACAAAGTACACAGAACAATTAAAGCTGCAAGCAGCGATGGACGGGACTGACTTTGACGGCACATAAAGTCCAAACCAGAGCAGTAATTAAAACTCTTTGGTCAACTTTTAATCAGAAGGGCTCAATCTCTCTCTTGTGCTAGTTTGAAGCCGACATGACAAACGCGCTCAGAGGAGATAATATTTGAAAAAAGGTGACCGGTTTTTACAAAACTTTTGTTTTGAAGGGGGAAATGCAAACTTCCTGTTGATTTTTACTGGGGGTTGTCAATATATGAAATGTAGGTCTAGGTGAGACCTACATAGAGGTTTTTTGTTTCATGTCTTTAAAACATTCCTACTGGAAGTTACAGGCAGTTTTGTCTGAGTTTTCTTCCTAGGAGCAGTTGTGTCTGTGTTTTCTTCCTAGGGGGCGCTAGAGCGCAATTTTGAGTTTTTTTTTTTTTTTTTACTAGATCGCAATTTTTGCCAGTCCTGATGTGTGTGTCCAGTTTGGTGAGTTTTGAAGCATGTTAAAGGGGTCAAATTACAGCTCAAAGAGGCAAAATTAGTGACTGTTTTTACTAAATTTTTGTTTTGAAGGGGGAATTGCCAACTTCCTGTTAATTTTTGCTGAAGGATGTCAACGTATGAAATCTAGGTGTAAAGCAGACCTCCATAGAGGTTTTTGTTTCATGTCTCTACAACATTCCTACCGGAAGTTACAAGCAGTTTTGTCTGTGTTTTTTCATAGGGCGCGGTAGAGCGCAATTTTGAGTTTTGGGGTTTAGTTTTTTTTTATTAGATCGCAATGTTTGCCAGTCCTGATGTGTGTGTCAAATATGGTGAGTTTTGAAGCATGTTAAGGGGCTCAAATTACAGCTCAAATAGGCGGCGGAATAATAATAATAATAAAACCTTACAATTACAATAGTATCCTCTGTCCCAAAGCGACATTGCGGTCCCTAATAATTATGATTAACATCTTGAACCCTTTTTTCCTTTTTTTTTTTTTTTAATTGAGACAATATGTGTTTAATATTTGTTTGCTTACTATGGTATATTATTTATTTGTTCACTATTCTGTTAGAGAGAACAAGGAAATTGGATAAAATTGCTATGGCATGAAAAGGGGTAGGATTAAATAAGCTCAGCTTCTTCCAACTCCTTTTCGGACGTGCTGTAATGAAACAACTGGAATTATGTGATGCACTACATTGTATCGCATGCATGTTCGAAATAAACTGAAACTGAACTGAACTGAAATGATTAGTTCCAGTGCAGACAAAGATGTCGATGTTTTGGTTGTCATCTGTCGTCACTCTTCACAAGAAGGAAATACACTATCTAGTCAACGACAACTGCAGTTGCTCCTTCCGTAGACACTGCCTCTTGGTGTTTTGGAAGGGAATTACAAGTCTGGCGCCACCCCCCACAGAACAACTATAAATCAAACAAAACAACAAGCTACGCAAGCTACGTGATGCGAGAGTATACACCAGGTTTTAGCCAAGTTTGCTGCTCATGTGTGTTAAAGTTGAGACGGCTGAGGGGAGTCGTTTATGAAACAAGCTCAGCTTCCTCATTAACATAACATGATGTCACAGTTAAAGACTATACACACCTACAATTACCAAAGAATGGCAAAGTTTGGGCCCCCAGAGCCGTTTTATTTCGCCGTATTCCTCCTCCCAATAAGCGCAGCCCAATCTGCTTTGTTGTAAAAAAATAAAAGAAAGGAGTTCTCATTTTTTAATTACTCTTTCATTTAATTATTGTATTTAATCTTATAAACTCAAAATACTGCCTAAACGCCACAGCAGGCTAAGACATGGGAATTAGAACTACCGTATTCTCCGGAACATAGGGCGCACAGAATTATAAGGCGCATTGCAGATGAATGGTCTATTTTTTAATCTTTTTTCATATATAAGGCGCACCGGATTATAGGGCGCATTAAAGGAGTCATATTGTTATTATTATTTTTCTAAATGTAAAACACTTCCTTGTGGTCTACATAATATGTAATGGTGGTTCTTTGGTCAAAATGTTGCATGGATTATGTTTTACAGATCATCTTCAAGCCCCTTTTTGACAATCGCTTCAGGATGTGCCGTTTTGTGGGCGGTCTTATTTACGTGGCTCACCTTCGACAGCGTCTTCTCCCCGTGGTCTTTGTTGTAGCGGTGTAGCATGCAAGGACGGGAGTGGAAGAAGTGTCAAAAGATGGAGCTAACTGTTTTAATGACTTTTAGACTTTACTTAAATCAATAACGGAGCAGCATCTCCTCATCCGGAAATAACAACACCAGAAATGTGTCCCGTGAAAAACCGTCCGACCGAAACTAAAGTTCCTTGGGTGAATAATGTAAACTCACTACACCGGTATGTTTTTGCCCTTTCATGGAGAGTTTACTGACAGATATAAGTAAGAACTGTACACTACTTTATATTAGAAATGGCAACAGCGGAGGATGAATGTCACATAACAAGAAGATAGAGAAAAAGAAGATTATCGACTACGGCGTCGCCACGGACTACAAAGGCGGACCTGCGCAACTTTTCAGGATTTATGCAGATCCCAAATACAGATCAGCAGGTACCAGAAGGTAAGAAAAGTTTGTTTTGCATAATATTGCAAAACAAAACGCCGGATAATATGTCCTACCTTATACACACACCATAATAATACTCGTATGTTGAAGCACATCAAAGGGTGCAGCCTACACTTATCTCTTATGTTTGACTGATCACATTTATCATTTCACCATGTACCAAATAAAATTGCTTCGAGGTGGGTAAGCTCAACCAAACTTATTCCTTACATTAGGCGCACCAGGTTATAAGGCGCACTGTCAAGTTTTGAGGGGAAAAAAAGGGATTTTAAGTGCGCCTTATAGTCCGGAAAATACGGTACTGATGGTGTGTCACGCTGAACAGTTGCTTATGTTGACTGTGTCCTTATTGCACCATTTACCTTTCACATTTGAACCAATATGGTTTTAATTCTTGGTACCTTGGAATCAGTGGTGTGCCGCCAGGGCCAGCAAGGCCTTCTCTGCTGGCCTAACATAACCAGAAATCATAATCGTAATTAAAGATAAAAGTATTTTTTTATTTACTTTCCCTAAGTATCTAAAAGTATTCATATTTTCTTCATGTCATATTATTCTCCTTCCAGCGCTGTTGTTTTTAGGTTATAGAGTTTTTATCCAATCAGAATTCAGCTAGCTTATGTTGCCATGCTGTTCCAAATCTGCCAGACGCCTTCAGATTCAGCAATGCAGGCGTCCGTGCACTGTCAGTGAACGGGCACATACAGTAATAGACAGTTGCAATAGCCAATCAGATTACACCTTTTTGTCAGTAAGGCGTTCGAGCTGGCCTAAGGCAGATAGTGATGTTATAGAACCAGGTAACATAAGAGCTCCATTACCCAGCATGCCACAGTAGTAAAGAGCATGCGCAGTAGCCCCGTTTAGGTTGAACGTAGACATGCCGGCCGGGATGTTTTGAATGAGCACCTGTACTAGAGTAAACTTTAAAAAGTAAGCTAACACGCCTCGTCTGCATCTTATATGATTAGACAAGACAACACATATATTTGCAAGGCCATTTTCAAGAAGAATATTTAAAGAGAAACTACATCTTGTGAGACCATCTCGGACAACGGAAGCGAGCTCAGCTGTCGATGAAATGTGAGTTCAGATATTTAATTTCTTTATTTCTTCTGTTTAAAATGTTATTTGCAATTTTAATTTTGACAGTACCACATAAGATATGTTTTAATTGCTGATGCGGGTTTATTGATATTTAAATGCGCCAGAAAATAACCCGTTTTGTACAATGTGTAGTATTTCTCCAGCATGGTCATGTGGTGACATCAATTATGGTATTTTGAGAGGTAATCATTGAAGTCGGACATCACTGAAGGCCTAGGTGGGAAACGCACGGCCCGCCACTGCTTGGAATCGATATCTGTACTGAACTGTACCAATGTTAGGTACTTTTGTGTGTCCATGTGGTAATAAATGTTACTTGTTTAATAATATAATAGTATTTTGTAAATGTAACATTTACCACTAAGCTGATAATGATGACTGCTGTCCAGTTGTTATATCTTGATTTTACTTCTGAGTCTCAGTTGCAAGTATACAATCATTATAGTTTGTTCTAGATATGTTGCCGTAGTAGTCAGGAAGTAGTCTATTGGCATTAAGTTGAATGTGCCAATCTTGTTTTTTTGTTGAGCCCTACAAAGTAGCTACACACCAGCTTGACTCAAACTTGATTGCCAAATTTGGAGTTGTTAAAATCCCCAATGCTTGTCTCGTAGCATGTATATATCCAACATTAACATTAACAATTAATTGTACTGACTTAACTAATGTTGGTTTCACACACGCACACACACACACACACACACACACACATGCACACACACACACACACACACATATATATATATATATATATATATATATATATATATATATATATATATATATATATATACATCTCCTGATGATTGAGGGAACCCCCTCATGAAACGGGCCTGTAGAGATGAAGTAGTCTTGTGATTTTTTTCCCCACACATACATATATATATATATATATATATATATATATATATATATATATATATATATATATGTATATGTATGTTAGGGATGTCCCGATCCGATATTTGGATCGTATCGGCTGCCGATATTTGCCAAAAATTGTGTATCGGCAAGGCATGGGAAAATGCCGATCCAGATCCAGTTTAAAAAAAAACTGCGGTCCGTGTTTTCCAACGCACCTATTTAAATAATACATTCCACTTTTCTGCTGCTCCGTAATTTCCGTTCCGCATTTTCCAGCACACCTTCAACACATCCACAATTCTCACGCAGTTGCTTTTAGCTGCTGGCATTACACGACAGGCTCTTCTCTCTCTTTCCTGTGTCTCCCTCACAGACAGCGAGCGCACCTTCTTACACACGTCACATACTGTCACGACATACGTCACATACTGTCACGACATACGTCACATACTGTCACGTCATACGTCACATACGTAAACGTCCTCTCCCAGCAGAGAGCGAGGTAGCGGCATGGCTAACGTTAGCTGTGATGCTAGCGCAGCCGCTAAGGTGCGCGCCTGCTCAAGTGTCCTCTGCGCACGGCAAATCTATGCCACGCACAAAATCTAATAAAAAAATAAGCGCTTAACAATTTTCGACACACGGACACGACAGAGACAACAGTTTTCGTCATCACTGTTCAAATATTGTGACGTCTGTCGAGACGCTTATCTCCATTCGGTGCCACACGTCCAGACTCCACACCATCAAAAGGGCAAAAAGTTCCACAACACCGTATGAAAAAATTAGTGATTTTTTTAGTTGTGATTTCCTTCTCTGCATGAAAGTTTAAAAGTAGCATATATTAATGCAGTATGAAGAAGAATGTTTTAATGTAGACATGCAAGCCTTGAAAGAACATTTTGAAAATCAAGATTGCATTTCCTGCAAATGGGGGCATTTCTACTCTATATTTTAACTTTAGATTTATTCTCATATCAAACTCTTTTGGCTGTCTTTTTGACACTTACATCAGGCGCCCCCCTCCACACCCTGGATTATAAATAATGTAAATAATTCAATGTGATTATCTTGTGTGATGACTGTATTATGATGATAGTATATATCTGATAGTATATATCTGTATCATGAATCAATTTAAGTGGACCCCGACTTAAACAAGTTGAAAAACTTATTGGGGTGTTACCATTTAGTGGTCAATTGTACGGAATATGTACTTCACTGTGCAACCTACTAATAAAAGTCTCAATCAAAACACATAGAATCATCATACTGCTGTGATTATATGCATCAAGTGTTCATTCAAGGCTAAGGCAAAATATCGAGATATATATCGTGTATCGCAATATGGCCTTAAAATATCGCAATATTAAAAAAAGGCCATATCGCCCAGCCCTAGTTCAATGATGCCATTTCTGTTTGTCATGTATAATTTTGTCTATTTTGTGTTTATCCTTGAATAAACAGGTCAGTTTCTTGTTACCAACCATTGTGTATTATTCAAACTCCCCTAATTCAGCTGGCTAGTTGTTATCAAGAGTACTAAAACCCTTTTCAACATGATTCTGACAACTAAGTAGGCTAAATAACTTTAAACTTTAATACATGCTCGGATAGGCCAGTATCGGTCAGTATCGGTATCGGTCAGTATCGGTATCGGATCGGAAATGCAAAAACAATATCAGTATCGGATCGGAAGTGCAAAAACCTGGATCGGGACATCCCTAATGTATGTATGTATGTATGTATGTATGTACAAACCCCGTTTCCATATGAGGTGGGGAATTGTGTTAGATGTAAATATAAACGGAATACAATGATTTGCAAATCATTTTCAACCCATATTCAGTTGAATATGCTACAAAGACAACATATTTGATGTTCAAACTGATAAACCTTTTTTTTTTTTTGCAAAAAATCATTAACTTTAGAATTTGATGCCAGCAACACGTGACAAAGAAGTTGGGAAAGGTGGCAATAAATACTGATAAAGTTGAGGAATGCTCATCAAACACTTATTTGGAACATCCCACAGGTGTGCAGGCTAATTGGGAACAGGTGGGTGCCATGATTGGGTATAAAAACAGCTCAGTCTTTCACAAGAAAGGATGGGGCGAGGTACACCCCTTTGTCCACAAGTGCGTGAGCAAGTAGTCAAACAGTTTAAGAACAACGTTTCTCAAAGTGCAATTGCAAGAAATTTAGGGATTACAACATCTACGGTCCATAATATCATCAAAAGGTTCAGAGAATCTGGAGAAATCACTCCACGTAAGTGGCATGGCCGGAAACCAACATTGAATGACCGTGACTTTCGATCCCTCAAACGGCACTGTATCAAAAACCGACATCAATCTCTAAAGGATCACCACATGGGCTCAGGAACACTTCAGAAAACCACTGTCACTAAATACAGTTTGTCGCTACATCTGTAAGTGCAAGTTAAAGCTCTACTATGCAAAGCGAAAGCCATTTATCAACAACATCCAGAAACGCCGCCGGCTTCTCTGGGCCCGAGATCATCTAAGATGGACTCATGCAAAGTGGAAAAGTGTTCTGTGGTCTGACGAGTCCACATTTCAAATTGTTTTTGGAAATATTCGACATTGTGTCATCCGGACCAAAGGAGAAGCGAACCATCCAGACTGTTATCAACGCAAAGTTCAAAAGCCAGCATCTGTGATGGTATGGGGGTGTATTAGTGCCCAAGGCATGGGTAACTTACACATCTGTGAAGGCACCATTAATGCTGAAAGGTACATACAGGTTTTGGAACAGCATATGCTGCCATCCAAGCGCCGTCTTTTTCATGGACGCCCTGCTTATTTCAGCAAGACAATGCCAAGCCACATTCAGCACGTGTTACAACAGCGTGGCTTTGTAAAAAAAAGAGGGCGGGTACTTTCCTGGCCCGCCTGCAGTCCAGACCTGTCTCCCATCGAAAATGTGTGGCGCATTATGAAGCTTAAAATACGACAGCGGAGACCCCAGACTGTTGAACGACTGAAGCTCTACATAAAACAAGAATGGAAAGAATTCCACTTTCAAAGCTTCAACAATTAGTTTCCTCAGTTCCCAATCGTTTATTGAGTGTTGTTAAAAGAAAAGGTGACGTAACACAGTGGTGAACATGCCCTGTCCCAACTACTTTGGCACGTGTTGCAGCCATGAAATTCTAAGTTAATTATTATTTGCAAAAAAAAAATAAAGTTTATGAGTTTGAACATCAAATATCTTGTCTTTGTAGTGCATTCAATTGAATATGGGTTGAAAAGGATTTGCAAATCATTGCATTCCGTTTATATTTACATCTAACACAATTTCCCAACTCATATGGAAACGGGGTTTGTATATATATATATATATATATATATATATATATATATATATATATATATATGTATGTGTGTGTATGTATATATATATATATATATGTGGGTGTGTGGGTGTGTGTGTGTGTGTGTGTGTATTTTCTAAGGCGGAAGGCGGGGTACACCCTGGACAAGTCGCCACCTCATCGCAGTAAATCATTGATATGTTGTTTAAATGAAAAGCGATTGGTGGGAACTACTTTTTCTTCTGCCTAGGTAAGTAAGAAATGCGCAAGCAAGAACATGTCTTCAAACAGCGGAAGAAAAGTTGTTCCCACCAATCGCTTTTCATTTAGACAAGATATCAATGATTTAGTAAATAAACACTGTGGTCCTGTTATTGATATACATTATCTCAAATATCAAAAGTGTTGATATTTGCATGTGCAAATCGATATTAGGGCAGCAAGATCTGGTATCGGCAGAATCAATATTACAGCATCGATCTGCCCATCCCTAATTAAATGCCATAAGAGATGAGGAAGAGGAATATTCCCAGCAAGTAGTGCTCGCTACCAGCAATCAAGCAAGTTATTCATGTATTTAATTTTCACTCGCTGTGCTTTTGCATAGGCCGGAGTCATTTGTCTCTTCTGTTGCTCAGCGGTCACTGGTCCCGCCTGCTGACACCTGCATGTCTCCGTCTGTCTGGAAAAACACGAGCGATTTCGTGACCAAATGTTAATGGCAAATCAATCTGTTGGGTACAAATTATATTATCGTATTTTTCGGACTATAAGTCGCTCCGGAGTATAAGTCGCACCGGCCGAAAATGCATTATAAAGAAGGAAAAAAACATATAGAAATCGCACTGGAGTATAAGTCGCATTTTTTGGGGACATTTATTTGATAAAACCCAACACCAAGAATAGACATTTGAAAGGCAATTTAAAATAAATAAAGAATAGTGAACAACAGGCTGAATAAGTGTACGTTATATGACGCATAAATAACCAACTGAGAACGTGCCTGGTATGTTAACGTAACATATTATGGTGAGAGTCATTCAAATAACTATAACATATAGAACATGCTATACGTTTACCAAACAATCTGTCACTCCTATTCGCTAAATCCGATTAAATCTTATACATCTAGTCTCTTACGTGAATGAGCTAAATAATATTATTTGATATTTTACGGTAATGTGTTAATAATTTCACACATAAGTCGCTCCTGAGTATAAGTCGCACCCCCGGCCAAACTATGAAAAAGACTGCGACTTATAGTCCGAAAAATACGGTAATTATTTTCGTCCACAACATCAACAAATGGTTGCGCCGTACTGGCTCCGGTGATTTTAAACACGAGTTGTTGTTCAGATTGTATCATATTTCATGGGGAAAATTAGTTGTGTCCCGAGGATGCATGGAGAGTGAGTTTACTGTGTCATTTCACATTTGAATGCGTCAGGGACACAGGATAGATACCGAGCAACAGCGCTGGTTTGGGGGCAAAAAGCAGCATTTAATGTACCGTGTTTTCTGGACCATAGGGTGCACCGGATTATAAGGTGCACTGCCGATGAAAGGGTCTATTCAGGTCTATTTCCATACAAAAGGCGCACCGGATTATAAGGCACATTAAAGGGGTCATATTTTTTTTTTCTTATGAATTGAAAAAACTTCCTTGTGGTCTACATAACATGTAATGGTGGTTCTTTGGTCAAAATGTTGCATAGATTATGTTTTACAGATCATCTTCAAGTAGCTTTCTGAGCGTCTCTTCAGGATACACCGTTTTGTGGGCGATCTTATTTACGTGGCTCACCTCCGGCAGTGTCTTCTCCCCGTCATCTTTGTTGTAGCGGTGTAGCGTGCAAGGACGGGGGTGGAAGAAGTGTCAAAAGATGGAGCTAACTTTTTAAATGACATTAAGACTTTACTTAAATCAATAACAGAGCAGTATCTTCTCATCCGTGGCTCAATAATGCAACATCAACGCCGGAAATGTGTCCCGTGAAAAACCGTTCGACCGGAATCCTCTAATAACTAAAGTTCCGTGGGTGAATAATGTAAACCCACGGATGTTTTTAGTGCTTTGATAGCTAGTCTACTGACAGATATAAGTAAGAACTTTACGCTAATTAAATTAGAAATGTCAACAGCGGAAGATGAATACCACATAAGAAGGTAGAGAAAAAGAAAACGCTTATGACTACGGTGATGACACGGACTACAATGGCGGACGCACGCGCATTTTCAGGACTTATGCAGATCCCAAATGCACATCGGCAGGTACCAGAAGGTAAGAAAAGTTGGTTTTGCATAATATTGTGAAACAAAACGCCAGATAATATGTCTGCTAATAGGTGCCATTTTGCGGTTCTTATACATGCACCATAATAATACTTGTATGTTTAATGCGCCGACAATCCATCAAGCGGTGCGGCTTCATATCTTACCGAAGTCGTACTAAAAACATTTTAACAGATTTTTGAGCGCCCTGTGTAATGTTCTATATTCTCAATGGAACATTTAAAGTTTTGGTGTTGTTTACTGGCGTTATCTTGCAGTTTTCACATATCTCTTATGTATGACTGGTCACACTTATCCTTTCACTATGTACCAAATAAAATTGCTTTGAGGTCGGTAAGCACAACCGGAATTATTCCGTACATTAGGCGTACCGGGTCATAAGGCGCACTGTCGATTTTTGAGAAAATGAAAGGATTTTAAGTGCGCCTTATAGTCCGAAAAATACGGTAGGCTGTACATTAATGTTAATACGTGAAAAAATAAATGTTGCGTGAACTCTTTGAAATTGTTAAAAATCTGCCAGGACTGGCACAAACACTAATCTGGGCCAGATTTACATGTGTAAACGCAGGGCTCTGTGTGAGACATCATGGTTTGTGCGCATGCGCATCAGTTCACGGACGCATTTCGCTCATATTAGACATCATGGCTGCAACGATTAATCAATTAATCTGATTAGAAACAATCTTTGATTTGCATTATTTTGCTTCATTTAATCGTTTAATAATTAGAATTTATAAAAATGGATAAAATCTGGATATGTAGTGCCCGCAAACTTTAAATACGCAAATATATAATTTCCGCCAGGCTTCTGCAATTGAGCGCATATGAGACGTGACGCATCACATAACCGGTCTGTTGTGTGGCAGCTGTGATCTGTGTAGCAGCAAACAAACTTAGTTTTTGTTTTTATCAATGCACCCTTGTTAAAAGTGCAATGTTGATGATGTGCATTTGTTAGGAAAAAATAATCAAGGGTTTGTCATGATATGGCTCCGTTGCAGTGCTTGGTTTTTGGATGACAGGGTGTTGCCACCCACGGGCACAACTGATGCTCATCTCCTCCTGACTACTTAAGCTCTCCAGTCCCTTCACTCGGCTCCAGTTCATTTCCCAATGATTCACTCTTCTTGTCGTGTACATCTCCTCTTCTTTAGCTCTACTCACGCTTCTCTTTACCTGTGACTCAGGCCCGTTTCACACCTTAAGTGTATTTCTGTTTTCTCCATACTTGCCAACCCTCCCGGATTTTCCGGGAGACTCCCGAAATTCAGCGCCTCTCCCGAAAACCTCCCGGGACAAATTTTCTCCCGAAAATCTCCCGAAATTCAGGCGGACCTGAATGACGTGTCGACAGCCTGTTTTCAAGTACGCTTTCCCACAATATAAACAGCATGCCTGCCCAATCACGTTATAACTGTAGAATGATCGAGGACGAGTTCTTAGTTTCTTATGTGGGTTTATTGTTAGGCAGTTTCATTAACGTCCTCCCAGCGCGGCAACAACACACAACAACAGCAGTCACGTTTTCGTCTACCGTAAAGCAGTTCGTCTGCCGTAAACAGCAATGTTGTGACACTCTTAAACAGGACAATACTGCCATCTACTGTACATGCATATGTGACAATAACATCTACGGCTTTTAGAGAGTGCAGTGCACAACTGCGCACACAACAAGGAGACGAAGCAGAATGCATCATCAGAGAGGGTGTTCAGCATGGTTAGAAAAATAGTGACAGAGAATAGAACAAGGATGGACAATTCAACCCTTAACTCAACAATGAGTAGATGAGTGTTATGTGTGTGTATATGTGTAAATAAATGAACACTGAAATTCAAGTATTTCTCTTATTTATATATATATATATATATATATATATATATATATATATATATATATATATATATATATATATATATATATATATATAGCTAGAATTCACTGAAAGTCAAGTATTTCTTATATATATATATGAAATACTTGACTTGGTGAATTCTAGCTGTAAATATACTCCTCCCCTCTTAACCACGCCCCCAACCACGCCCCCTCCAAGATTGATGTGTTTTTGCCTAAATTTATTCCGCTGCAAATATATTTGGTATGATGTTAGACAGACTTTACGCACATAACACACACCCCGCTCATCTAACTTTGTGGACATTATAAAACACTTACAGTACAGGCCAAAGGTTTGGACACACCTTCTCATTCAATGCGTTTTCTTTATTTTCATGACTATTTACATTGTAGATTGTCACTGAAGGCATCAAAACATTAACACATGTGGAATTATGTACTTAACAAAAAAAGGTGAAATAACTGAAAACTTGTTTTATATTCTCGTTCAGGGATGTCAAACGTACGGCCCGCGAACAGGTTTTGTCTGGTCCGCGTGATGACTTTGCCAAGTATTAAAATGAGCTGCTTTTTTTTTTTTTTAACGAAAGAAACTGCTGTTCCAAATGTGTCCACTGGATGTCACAATATCAATTCTGTTAGGCAAGCAAACGGTTTATACCGGTGCCAAGCAAGAGGTACACGGTAAAGGGTGACTGTGGCTCCTCCTCCTCGACCCACATGAAATTTAAAACCTGCCGTTTTATGTCTTCTGCTTCGAACACATCGTCACCCTCATTGCCCTAAACTGTCTCTGTCAAACACGAGAAGAGTGAACTTAACACTTTTGAATAGTTTTTACCTCTGTTTCTTACGGTTTGTTGAGTTAGCTAGATGATACGTGGACATGATAAAGGAGGTTTTTGATACCTAAAAAAGTTTACATGTTGTTGTTCAATCCCAGAAAGACTTTGACTTAAAGTTGAATCCTGGCTTTGTAGATACACTGAGACCAAGTCTAAGCTCATTGTGTTTTTGAAGCTGCACCAATATCCTCAGAATGTTCAACAAACTTCAAGTGTTTTGTCCAGAGGATTATTTGTGATTTGTACATTTTCAGAATGTGCCTGTTCTATTTTTGGTCAAAGTAAAACAACCTGGAGTTGTCTTTATTTGTAAGTTATCATGCCACGATTTTACCATTCCGGCCCACTTGGGAATAGATTTTCCTCCATGCGGCCACTGAGCTAAAATGACTTTGACACCCCTGTTCTAATTTCTTCAAAATAGCCACCCTTTGCCCTGATTACTGCTTTGCACACTCTTGGCATTCTCTTGATGAGCTTCAAGCACACCTGTGAAGTGAAAACTATTTCAAGTTACTACCTCTTGAAGCTTTAATCGTTACCCTAAGAATTGTAATTGAACGGTGAAAAAAAAGGATTATAAGTGCGCCTTACAGTCCGTAAAATACGTTAAATGTGTGTAACTCATTTATGGTTTATTTTAGTTGCACTTGTTTGACATTGTTCCAAAAAAATGTTGACAATAAAAAAAAAAAAGAAGAGTATTATTAGTAGGGTTGTACGGTATACTAGTATTAGTATAGTACCGCGATACTAATGAATCATATTCGGTACTATACTGCCTCTGACAAGTAACGATAAAGGTGAAGTTATAACACTGAGACATGGCTAGCTAGCTAGCGGCTAAAGTCCAGCCCCAGTCGGCAGTGTTTCAGCTACTTCTTAATTTACCAATCTTGGTCTCCATGGCGACAAATAAAGTAGGTTTCTTACAAGTATCATCCCTGCAGGACGAGGAATAGCTAAACATGCTTCACTACACACCGTAGCTCACCGGTGTCAAATGTAAACAAATGCCATTGGTGGAGCTACACCTAACATCCACTGTAATGATACCAAGTACAGGCACATATCTAGTCGTTACTATGATTACGTCGATATTTTTTGCCATCACAACATATTCTTTCATTTTAAAAAAATATATATTATGTTTATAAACTCAGGAAATAAGTCCCTGGACACATGAGGACTTTGAATATGACCAATGTATGATCCTGTAACCACTTGGTATCAGATCGACACCTAAATTTGTGGTATCATCCAAAACTAATGTAAAGTACCAAACAGAAGAATAAGTGATTATTACATTTTAACAGAAGTGTAGATAGAACATGTTAAAAGAGAAAGTAAGCAGATATTAACAGTAAATGAACAAGTAGATGAATAATTCATTTTCTACCAATTGTCCTTAATAATTTTGACAAAATAATAGAATGGAAAATGACACAATATGTTACTGCGTATGTCATCAGACTAAATTAGTTCAGTCCGGTTCAGTTTCAGTTTATTTCGAGCATGCATACAATACAACGTAATGCATCACACAATTCCAGTTGTTTAATTACAGCACGTCCGAAAAGGAGTAGGAAGAAGCAGAGCTTACGTAATCCTACCCCTTTTCATACCAAAGCAATTTTATCCAATTTCCTTGTTCTCTGTAACATAACAGTGAACAAATACATCATAAATAAATAATATACCATAGTAAGCAAACAAATATCCATCCATCCATTTTCTACCGCTTGTCCCTTTCAGGGTCGCGGGAGGATCTCAGCTGCATTCGAGCGGAAGGCGGGGTACACCCTGGGCAAGTCGCCGCCTCATCGCAGCAAAAAAATATTAAATACATAAATAATCTTTGTCTCAATAAAAAAAAAAAAAAAAGAACAAAAAATGGTTTAAGATGTTCATCATAATTATTGTTCTGTGTACTTTGTGAATACTTGTAGTTTGAACAGTATCTTAAACTGAATCATATTGGTGCTTTGTTTGATTTCTTTGATTAATCCATTAAATGGTAAATGGTAAATGGGTTGTACTTGTATAGTGTTTTTCTACCTTCAAGGTACTCAAAGCGCTTTGACACTATTACCACATTCACACACTGATGGCAGGAGCTGCCATCCAAGGCGCTAACCATGAGCCATCAGGAGCAAGGGTGAAGTGTCTTGCTCAAAGACACAACGGACGTGACGAGGTTGGTAGAATGTGGGAATCGAACCAGGAACCCTCAGGTTGCTGGCACAGCCACTCTCCCAACCGCGCCACGCCGTTCCATAATTTAATTCCACATACTGATGTGCTAAAGGTTTTAAGTGTTGTACGAGCATACAAATGTTTTAAATTACATTTTCCTCTAAGGTTATATTTCTCCTCTTTTGTTGAGAAGAATTGTTGTACATTCTTGGGTAGCAGGTTATAGTTTGCTTTTTGCATAATTTTAGCTGTTTGCAAATTCACCAAATTGTTGAATTATAATTTAAATTTAAATTAGGAGCCATGCACCTGGGGATAAGTTGATTGGCAACACTAAATTGGCCCTAGTGTGTGAATGTGAGTGTGAATGTTGTCTGTCTATCTGTGTTGGCCCTGCGATGAGGTGGCGACTTGTCCAGGGTGTACCCCGCCTTCCACCCGATTGTAGCTGAGATAGGCTCCAGCGCCCCCCGCGACCCCAAAGGGAATAAGCGGTAGAAAAAAAAATGGAAATTAGGAGCCTTTGCTTACTTACTAATAAAAGACAAGTTGTCTTGTATGTTTATTATTTTATTTAAGGACAAACTTGTAGTAAGAAACATATATTTAACCCTTGTGTAATGTTCATATTGTTGTTACTCAGCCAGCGTTTGTGAGTCTGATGGACCCGTTGCATTTTGTGGCTTTTAATGCCACACAATCAAACACTTTTATGTTAAAATACTGAACAGATGTTTACCTTATCCCAATAAACATCTGTTCAGTATTTTAACATAAAAGTGCTTGATTGTGAGACATTAAAAGCCACAAAATGCAACGGGGCCAACAGACAGATGTTTACCTTATCCCAATAAACATCCATCCATCCATTTTCTACCGCTTATTCCCTTTGGGGTTGCGGGGGGCGCTGGAGCCTATCTCAGCTACAATCGGGCAGAAGGCGGGGTACACCCTGGACAAGTCGCCACCTCATCGCAGGGCCCCAATAAATATCTGTTCAGTATTTTAACATAAAAGTGTTTGATTGTGAGGCATTAAAAGCCACAAAATGCAACGGGTCCATCAGACCCACAAACGCTGGCTGAGTAACAACAATACGAACGTTGCACGGAAAATTTCTCGGCCAGTTTCTGCATCCCACAGGGATTCTTCTTTTGTGTTTCTGCACTTGCGGTTCCCACACAAGGTTGCAACATTGTTTGTCAACACTGTTTGCTCTCATTTTCTCGCACATTTGACCCTCTGATGTTCTGTGTACCTACACTCTGTCCTCCTCCTGTCTAAGCCTGCTGTGTGTGCGTGTGCGTGTGCGTGTGCGTGTGTGTGTGTGTGTGTGTGTGTGTGTGTGTGTGTGTGTGTGTGTGTGTGTGTGTGTGTGTGTGTGTGTGTGTGGTACACAGAACATAAATTTCCACACTTCTATTAGCCCCAGGTCTGTCATGTCTGTGTGACCATGTTTTGTTTTAGTCATGTTCGGTTTTGTTTTTGGACTCTTTGTGCACTTTTGTTTGTTTTGTCACCATAGCAACCCATTACTTTTCACCTGTCATGTCACTCACCTGTTTCACGTTTTGAGTCACACACCTGTTTCCACTGATCATGTCACTGCTATTTAAGCCGGTCTGTTTCTGTTGTTCGTGGTGGTGACATTATCTATCCTATCTATCCGTTCATACCATACTACTTCTGACACCCCTGCTACCTCGGTTTGTCTTCATGCTATCATAGTTCCATGCCAAGTAAGTTTTGTTTATTGTTCATAGTTTCTGCCTTTGTGCAAGTTTTGTTTCATTAGCCAAGTTTGTTCTCCGCCATTGTGCACGCCTTTTGTTTGCTTCCTTTTTTGTATGCTTCCTTTTTTGTAGTCTGTTAGTGTTTAAAGGCCTACTGAAACCCACTACTACCGACCACGCAGTCTGATAGTTTATATATCAATGATGAAATCTTAACATTGCAACACATGCCAATACGGCCGGGTTAGCTTACTAAAGTGCAATTTTAAATTTCGCGCAGAATATCCTGCTGAAAACGTCTCGGTATGATGACGTCAGCGCGTGACGTCACGGATTGTAGGGGACATTTTGGGACAGCATGGTGGCCAGCTATTAAGTCGTCTGTTTTCATCGCAAAATTCCACAGTATTCTGGACATCTGTGTTGGTGAATCTTTTGCAATTTGTTCAATGAACAATGGAGACAGCAAAGAAGAAAGCTGTAGGTGGGAAGCGGTGCACTGCGGCAGGTGTTGTGCCGGATAACGCACCCCCGCCGTAGAATGCACCCCCTGACTGTTTTGCCGGATAACACAGCCGGTGTTTCATTGTTTACATTCCCGAAAGATGACAGTCAAGCTTTACCATTGGCCTGTGGAGAACTGGGACAACAGAGACTCTTACCAGGAGGACTTTGAGTTGGATGCGCAGACGCGGTACCGTGAGTACGCATGCAGCTGCGGCTTCCAAACATTTGATCGCTTGCCCGTACGTGCGTGCCGCTATGTGCATGTCACGTATGTAACTTTGGGGAAATATATGTGCTGTATGAACTTTGGGGAGGTGAACGGTACTTTGGGCTGTGGGATTGAGTGTGTTGTGCAGGTGTTTGAGTTGTATTGGCGGGTTATATGGACGGGAGGGGGGAGGTGTTTGTTATGCGGGATTAATTTGTGGCATATTAAATACAAGCCTGGTTGTGTTGTGGCTAATAGAGTATATATATGTCTTGTGTTTATTTACTGTTTTAGTCATTCCCAGCTGAATATCAGGTCCCACCCGCCTCTCACAGCATCTTCCCTATCTGAATCGCTCCGACTGCTCTCTAGTCCTTCACTCTCACTTTCCTCATACACAAATCTTTCATCCTCGCTCAAATTAAAGGGGAAATAGTCGCTTTCTTGGTCCGAATCGCTCTCGCTGCTGGTGGCCATGATTGTAAACAATGTGCAGATGTGAGGAGCTCCACAACCTGTGACGTCACGCTACTCGTCTGCTACTTCTGGTACAGGCAAGGCTTTTTTATCAGCGACCAAAAGTTGCGAACTTTATCGTCGATGTTCTCTACTAAATCCTTTCAGCAAAAATATGGCAATATCGCGAAATGATCAAGTATGACACATAGAATGGACTTGCTATCCCCGTTTAAATAAGAAAATCGCATTTCAGTAGGCCTTTAAAATAAAAAAAAAAATAAAAATAAAAAAAAAATATATATATATATATACAATAAAAGAAATATATATTTATAGCTAGAATTCACTAAAAGTCAAGTATTTCTTATATATATATATATATATATATATATATATATATATACATACATGCATACATACATATATATATATATATATATATATATATATATATATATATATATATATATGAAATACTTGGTGAATTCTAGCTGTAAATATACTCCTCCCCTCTTAGCCACGCCCCCAACCACGCCCCCCCCACCCCCCACCTCCCGAAATCGGAGGTCTCAAGGTTGGCAAGTATGATGCATACTTGCCAACCCTCCCGGATTTTCCGGGAGACTCCCGAAATTCAGCGCCTCTCCCGAAAACCTCCCGGGACAAATTTTCTCCCGAAATTCAGGCGGAGCTGGAGGGGGCGTGGCCTCCAGCTCCATGCGGACCTGAGTGACGTGTTGACAGCCTGTTTTCACGTCTGCTTTCCCACAATATAAAGCATGCCTGCCCATTCACGTTATAACTGTAGAATGATCGAGGGCGAGTTCTTGGTTTCTTATGTGGGTTTATTGTTAGGCAGTTTCATTAACGTCCTCCCACCGCGGTAACAACACACAACAACAGTCAAGTTTTCGAAAGCAGTTCGTCTGCCGTAAACAGCAATGTTGTGACACTTTTAAACAGGACAATACTGCCATCTACTGTACATGCATATGTGACCCACCCATAATGTGTCACATTTTTGTGTCGATTTATTTATTTTATTTTGTGGTTTGAATTCGTTTTTGGAGCTGTCATTACACATTTATCAGTATTCACATTGGTCAGTAGGGGGCAGTAGGGCGTTTCTTCCCAATTGAATGCTATCACCTGCAGACCAGAAGTGTCTTGTCTTGTCATTCTGATGAGCGCGACCAGTCTGTGAACAATTGAAACGTCCTGTGTGCTTTTTCCTCCTGTATAACAGGTTAGTTTTGGTGAATCAACTCACTGAATAATATCCATGTGATCTTTATAAGTTTAAGTACACATTCTGATGGTGGAGCCTAACTCTAAAGTGTTTGTGAGTTGTAGTTTGTATTTGTGAATGAATCCAGTGCACAGCTGCAGTAATCAATACAAAATGGCGACGTGAGTACGCAATGTTTATATAGGAACTTCTGATCCTAATTCAGACTCCCAAATTAGAGCTCCCGTTTTCTTATTGATTTTATAATGTATATTTGTGTGTGTTCTGAAATAGTGACAGAGAATAGAACAAGGATGGACAATTCAACCCTATATGTGTAAATAAATGAACACTGAAATTCAAGTATTTATTTTATATATATATATATATATATATATATATATATATATATATATATATATATATATATATATATATATATATATATATATATATATATATATAGCTAGAATTCATTGAAAGTCAAGTATTTCTTATATATATATATATATACTGTATATATATATATATATATATATATATATATATATATGTATATACAGGGCCGGCCCGTGGCATAGGCCGTATAGGCAAATGCTAAGGGTGCCGTCCATCAGGGGGCGCCACGCCAGTTCCACAAATGTTGGAGAAAAAAAAAAAAAAAAGTTGATACTATTATTTCTAAATACAAAAAATAATCCCACGTTAATTAAAATGCAAAGTAAAGCCTATTTAATAGAAATATTATTTGTAACAACATTACGCAGCCCCCCCCCTCCCTCCCCCCGCACGGTGCGCCCCCTCCCTTCCCGTATCATGACTCTGTTTGGACGTCACCACATCAAACAATCAACACAAGATGTCAAAACGGCCAAAACTGTCAGGTGCCCAGGGAAGAAAAAAGAGAAAAGAGGAGGAGAAACGAGAAAAGACAGAGGTAGCAGGTATGCCTACATGAAATTATTTGTCTGTTACAGAATGTGATAGTAACCTGGCTTTTTAGCATTAAGCTAATGTTACATGATTCGGCAATTGCTAATCAATAAATAGCTAGTTCTGTTTTAAATGTCGGGTTAATATTGTGGAGGGGGCTAAATTGTTATGGAAAATAATAATGTAACGTTAGGTAATTACAGTACTCCCACCTTACATTCCTCAGGGACATTTGTATTAGATCTTTTAAGCAGGTGTTTTTTGTTTACACTGTTATTGCCTTCTGGTTAGCTAATGTTTGCCCTGCAGGTAATAGTCACTTTTCCACCCCTTTATATATTAGGTATAGTTGTAAGTAAAAAAAAAAAAGGTCAAAGACAAAGCTATTCGGTTTCTTGTGAGTATATACACTTCACTGCCGATGTGGGGGGGCGCCACCTAAAATCTTGCCTAGGGCGCCAGATTGGTTAGGCCTGTGTATATATATATATATATATATATATATATATATATATATATATATATATATATATATATATATATCTTAACCACGCCCCCCGCCCCCCACCTCCCGAAATCGGAGGTCTCAAGGTTGGCAAGTATGATGATGTACCCTAAGATTTTTTGCTAAAATAAAACCAATAATGTCATTTTATGTGGTCTCTTTTATTTAGAAAAGTACCGAAAAGTACCAAAAAGTATCAAAATACATTTGGTATCAAAATGTTGATATCGGGACAACATTAAGTATTATAGTCATGGTTTCACTCTTGCACGCTTTCTTTCATTTCTCTGCAATGCTCACTGGCGTTATGCATGCAGTTCCTATACAACATGTAACCTTTTTGAGAGACTGATGGGGAGGGAAAAAGCGGTTTGGCGATTCGTTGAATGTACAGTTTGTTTGCAGGGCTGAGGAAATATGTCATGTCAGAGCGGTGGTTTATTCCCACGTAAGAGGGAGGAAGCCAATGAGCGGCTGCTACCTGCCCTCTCTCCCTCCCCCTTCCCTCTCTCCTCCTCCTCCTCTTTTCCATGTCCACACACACAGTCACTGCCGAGCTCCAGCCTGACACATCCACAGCCTCTTCCACCACGCGAGAAACTTTTTTCTCAGTGCGCGTTACAACCACTAAGTCCTTTTACGCGTGCGTCTTTTTTTTTTCTTTTTCTTTTTTTTTTTTTTTGAATCTTTTCGCGCGGGTTTTGACTTTCCAAGGGAGAATACCGGCTTTCTGTGGGGGTGGAAGTAAGTTAGTGAGTTAGTGCCACGCGTGGAAGGACGTGATGAGTGTAAATGACGCGAGTGGCGCGCCCCCCACTTCCAATTTGACTGTTGCGACGCCGCGCCTCCAGGCAAATTGATGTGTAAAAGTTGCTTCTTTTTTTTTTGTTTAGAAAAAAATATATACTCTATCGTGGGACCACGTGGGTGCACCATCACAATGGATGGTGACATGAGTGACCCCCCCACTTTATTTCATTCTACTTAATTTTACTTTTAGAGGGGAAATTGGCGCCTAGACTAAATGCCTCCATACTGAAGTGTTTAAGTCAGAGGGGCGCTTTTTTTTTTTTTTTTTTTTTTAAGAGACCTATATATAAAGCGTCGGTTTCTTCCCTACAAAGACTCATTTGAACTTACCACCGCAGAGCCAGAGCGCCATAAATAGTGCTGACATGTGGCTGTGATTTCACCAGAAGCAAGGGAAGGGTTAAAAAAAAAAAAAGAAAGTCGGATGCAAAGTGAACACATAGATTATAGGAAATTAAAGCCCGGCTGCTGGATTACAGAGGCATGATTCCACCAGCATAAGCATCAAGAGGCCAGATGGAGTGAGAACAAAAATATACTGTATATATATTTATATATGTATAGTTCGCTCTGCTTTGAAGAGAGCTACGATTAGATTGAATAATTTAAATCTGAGCATCATCAGCATCTTTTGGAGCCCCTGCGAGGACTCCAGAGGATGAAGTGTGACTGCAGCAGGTCATCAGTGATGGGATCCACTGTGCTCATGCGCCACAATCTGGATTTGCTTCTCATCTCACTGCTCTGCACGTTCTGCCTGGTAAGACTTTTCTTTTTGTTATCTTCCGACAAGCAAACCGTAAGAAAATTATGATCCCCCCCCCCCCCCCCTCCTTTCCAGCAAGAATCCAAAATAGTCACTCATTGCACACACACAAAAAAATGCCGGGTTATTTTTTATAACCCAATTTATGAGTTGCGAGTGTTGGGTTAAATTTTGGAGTTATTTTTATGAAGAGCAATCCATTTTTAGGGTTATAAGGGCATTATTGTATCTCAATTCTGGGTTTTCAAAACTATGAAACTATGAAGAGTAACGCATTTTTGGGTATAGGCTTTTTTTTTTTTTAATTAAAAATGTACTTTTTTCTTGGAGGGAATTTGGTAACACTTTAGTTTGGGTAACATATTCACCATTGATTAGTTGCTTATTAAAGTAACAAAGACTTAATTTAGAGTTATTTGGACACTAGGGGAACATATAAGGCAGGGGTCGGGAACCTTTTTGGCTGAGAGAGCCATGAAAGCCAAATATTTTAAAATGTATTTCCGTGAGAGCCACATAATATTTTTTAACACTGAATACAACTAAATGCGTGCATTTTTAAGAAAGACCAACATGTTTAGAAGTCTCTAATTCTTTTTAATAACATTGTTATTCTGAAGATAACCAATAATAAATAAAAGACTTCTTACCATTAATGCGACTTCTGGTGCTGCATGGTTTTGCTGATGGCTTTGTAGTCTGGTTGATACGTGGTTATTTTTAACACTGTGATTACCAGAGTAATTATTCATTACTTATCATGTTAAGCAAATTTCAGCTAAGATTTATCTGAGAGCCAGATGCAGTCATCAAAAGAGCCACATCTAGCTCTAGAGCCATAGGTTCCCTACCCCTGATATAAGGGTTAGGGTTAGAAATACTAATAAGCAATAATTCTGAGGTTATTGAGGGAAGACTCTTAGTTAATGGCTTACTGGTTGTATAATAAGGCCATGCAGAATAAGGCATTAATAAGTACTTAATAATGACAAATTAAGAGCCAATATGTTACTAATTTGCATGTTAATAAGCAACTAATTAATGGTGAATGTATTCCCCATACTAAAGTGTTAACAGGATTTTTATTAAGGATTAATCTCATTAACAGTATTTACAATCACACATCTTATGTATATGAAAATATTTGAGCATGCTGCATAGAACTACTATTGTTATGATCCGCTGCCTGGATCATGTTTGTTTAGTTTTTGACTCCCTCAGTTCCTGTTCTGAGCACCCCTGGGTTTGTGTTTTAGTTGCCATGACGGCAGATTGTTTTCACCTGCCTCTGATTAGTGTTCGGGATGCTCACCTGCTCCTGGGCGCTAATCAGAGAGCTACTTATTCCCTGCTTTTCGCCACACTCAGTCTGGCTTTCTTATTTGTTTCCACGCAACAGTTACGATGGCTACTAATTTGATTCCTGAGCTAAGCTTTGTTCGCCTGTTTACATGCTAAGTTTTTATTGTTCACTATTCCGTTAGCTTCCCGTGCCAACGGCACGCTGGTGCTCTTTTGTTTGTATCTCGCACGATTATTGGACAATAAATCATTTCCTTACCTGCACCTTGCTTCCGGAGTCCCGTCTGCATCCTGGGAGAACGATCCACGCTGTAAAATGCGACCCCGCCGTGACAACTATGACCACACACGGCAACTCTTGTAAAAAAAACAAAAACAAATGTCACTCATATCTTGCTTTTGAGTATATCTTAATGGAATAAAAATAATTTTGATAAGTAGTTGGGACAGAGTAGGACAAACCAGCAGTAAGATGTATAATTTTTAACTAATTATCGGGTCAAGGAGCGCTAAATTGCCCAACCCAATAGTTGGGTTTGGAATAACCCAACATTGTAGTGAGCATAACTCAGCTTTTGTGTTAAATAAATCCATCCCAATATTTTTATTATGAATCAACCAACATTGAGTTAGCATAACTCAACTTTTGGGTTAAACAATTCAACCCAATAGTTGGATTATGAATCAACCAACATTGAGGTAGCATAACTCAACTTTTGGGTTAAATAATTCAACCCAATAGTTGGATTATGAATCAACCAACATTGAGTTAGCATAACTCAACTTTTGGGTTAAATAATTCAACGCAAAATGTTGAGTTAAAACACCTCAATTAAGGGGTTCGTCCTTTTCTGAACCAGCAGTTGGGTTAAAATTGGTGTATTTTTTAACCCAACATTTTTTAGTGTATAGGTGCATGCATTACATACCCTGTATCTGTAATTGTAGTGCTGTCCCTCATATTCTGACCCTGTCATGCACCTGTGTCCTCCTGAGAACCGGCATCAGAAATTAGTGGTGTGGTGTCAGAAATTTGCAACTCCAACCACAAACAAATGTCCACTGTAGAGGACACCATGTTTCTCGGGAGGATTTAAAGGGGAACTGCACTTTTTTGGAATTGTGCCCGGCATTCTCAATTCTTCTGCATTCTAATTGGTAAATAAATGCGAGCAAAAGTCCGCTTAAAGTTAAAGTCCCGACGATAGTCACACACACACAGACTAGGTGTGGTGAAATTATCCTCTGCATTTGACCCATCCCCATGTTCACCCCCTGGGAGCAGTGAGCAGCAGCGGCGGCCTCGCTCGGGAATCATTTTGGTGATATTAACCCCCAATTTCAACCCCTTGATGCTGAGTGCCAAGCAGGGAGGCAATGGGTCCCATTTGTATAGTCTTTGGTATGACTCGGCCGAGGTTTGAACTCACGACCGTCCAGTCTCAAGGCCGACACTCTAACCACAAGGCCACTGAGCAGGCTTTTTGTTATCGTCTAACAAGCAAACTATTTTTATAATCGATTTTAATTGATTAGTTGTTGCAGCCCTAGTTGTCTTAATCGATTAGTTGTTGCAGCCCTAGTTGTCTTTATTTTTAAGTTATCGTTTCGTGATTTTACCAGTCTGGCCCACTTGGGAGTTGATTTTTCTCCATGTGGCCCCCGATCTAAAATGAGTTTGACACCCCTGGTTTATGCTTAACAACGTGGATGTACTTTTCACTAACTGCATCATAACGCACTGGTGAAGTAGTGACATGGTGGCAGTAAAGACTGTGAAAATCACACCAATATTGAACTATAGAATAATGATTTGGAGAGCATGAGAAAGTGGAAAGGAAACAGTAGCTCTCTTTGGACGCATTGTTATTCTTGTACAAATGTATTGCAGTTACAGAACCAATGTTGTTCAAGTGCAAGGAGCAGACAGCCATATGCACAAGTGCCATATGTGCATGTGTTGGCGCAAGTGCGAAAGAGCGAGCGGCTGCTGTTGATATAACAAAGTTGCTTTTGGTCTGGTTTGTACTGCAGAAAATGACCAGTTTTGCTAGATATACTTTTTTTAACTAATGTTTTGGTGATGTGTTTATGACCGACAATAAAGAGTTTTGCTCAGTAAAGTGATCGATGGAATTCATGTCCGAAAAGCGTCTCGACAGACGTTACAATATTTGAACAATGATGACGAAAACTGTTTTCTCTGTCGTGTCCGTGTGTCGAAAATTGTTATGCGCTTATTTTTTTATTTGATTTTGTGCGTGGCATAGATTTGCAGGCGCGCACCTTAGAGGGAACGTTGGACTCAAGTAAACAATACCAACATTTTATATGTTCCATTGAAAATATAGAACATTACACACGGTGCTCAAAAATCTATACAGATATTTTATTACGACTTTGGTAAGCTATGAAGCCGCACCGCTTGATGGATTGTACTGTGCTTCAACATAGGAGTATTATTATGATGTGTGTATAAAGTAAGACATATTATCTGGCGTTTTGCCTCGCAATATTATGCAAAAGAAACTTTTCTTACCTTCTGGTACCTGCTGATCTGTATTTGGGATCTGCATGAATCCTGAAAAATTGCGTGCAGACTCCGTAGTCGATAAGCTTATTTTTTTTCTCTATCTTCTTGTTATGGGACATTCATCCTCCGCTGTTGCCATTTCTAATATAAAGTAGTGTAAAGTTCTTACTTATATCTTATAGCGCTAAAACATACCGGTGTTGTGAGTTTACATTATTCACCCAAGGAACTTTAGTTATTAGAGAGTTCCGGTCGAACGTTTTTTCACGGGACACAGCGTTGTTATTGCACTAGTAAGCCACGGCTGAGGAGATGCTGGTCCGTTATTGATTCAAGTAAAGTCTGAAAGTCATTAAAACAGTTAGCTCCATCCATCAATACGGTACCTCCCAATTATGTCTAAAATTAGCACAGACGTCATCACCTGAACACATTATGCAACATGCTAGTTTAGCCGCTATCAAAACAACCCGTCAGTCACCATGGATTGGATTTGATTTGATTTGATTAAACAATTAAAGATACTAAAGTCATAGTAATTAAACCCACCTTGACACTCAGCATCAAGGGTTGGAATTGGGGGTTAAATCACCAAAATGATTCCCGAGCGTGGCCACCGCTGCTGCTCACTGCTCCCCTCACCTCCCAGGGGGTGAACATGGGGATGGGTCAAATGCAGAGGATAATTTCACCACACCTAGTGTGTGTGTGACTATCATTGGTACTTTAACTTTAACTTAACTTCCACTGCTCGATGCTCAGCTTCTTTGTGTCGATGCTATTTTAACATTGAGGGAGCGAGTTATAACAAAGAAAAAAAACATACTACGGTGGTTTGCCATACATGTTGCTTCTGACATGCAACATGTTGATAGTATTTGTTTAATTTCAGATACATTTTGAACATAAATGAATATGTATGTGAATTATAACCTTATCAGACCATACCATCATCCAAAGAGTGGAATGCTACAATTTAAGAATAAGAAAAAAATAAGGGTAACACGTTAGTATGGGGAACATATTCACCATTAATTAGTTGCTTAATAAAAGTAACAAAGACTTATTTTAGAGTTATTTTGACACTAGGGGAACATATAAGGGTTAGGGTTATGGTTACTAATAAGCAATAATTCTGAGGTTTTTGAGGGAAGACTCTTAGTTAATGGCTTACTGGTTGTATAATAAGGCCATGCAGAATAAGGCATTAATAAGTACTTAATAATGACTACTTAAGAGCCAATATGTTAATAAGCAACTAATTAATGGTGAATATGTCTTCCCCATACTAAAGTGTTACCAAAATAAGAAATAGAAAACCCATTGAATTTTCTAGGGACCCACTCAAATCCCTAACTGTGGGGACTCACTCCATTGAAAACCTATCAACATCACTGGTTTTAACAATTGACTTTGTCACCCGTAACCTATACGCTAAAATTAATCTTTTTCTCCACATTGTTTGCATTGAATTGGTTTTAGCTTCTTTGATGTACAAAATCAATCAAAGTGGCCCTGTGCTTTCTTTCATTTTTCAGTTAAAGCCTTCAGTGGAAAACACTGGACACCCCTGGGGTAGATGCATAGGCTGTAAATCCAGATCATGTCTGGTGGGTTAATACTCTGCATCCATACCTTTCTAGTTCCCTAGTTTTGTGTTTCAATTCCTAAATCCAGCGCAGTAAAAACAAAGATATTTTGAAGTGCCGCTAAAGATGTCCATATGGCAGAAGGCCTGCTGCTTCCACAGCAAGTTGTCTCTGTGTGTCTTGGCTGAGTCCTGCTGTGCATTCAACAGCCACTACTTGGCACATGATTTATAAGAACATTGCAACCCAACCCCTCAGCGTGTGGCCTATCAGCGGCACGGCAGTGCACCTCCAACCTCACCTTTGTCCACGGCTTACGTTAAGTGACGAGTACCCACTTTAAGCTCGGTCTGTTTGCTCACCCACCCGTCCTCCCCCTGCCGTTTCGCTTTTTTCCGAGCCGTGACCGAGCAAAAAGAAGAAAGGGACGCGGGCGCCTCGGATGCCAAAGCAAAGAGTGGAAAGTCTGCGTCTCTGTAGAGAGAACACAACGCTTTTTTAAATTCGAACATCAATGACTCGTGCCACTTTCCATCGATTTAAAACCCCCAACTAACCATTATTTTTCTCCAAGTGCTGATTAAAATGACAAATCATAAACCCCAAATGGATGCATTTTGTCCACACCACACACTTTACTGACATATTTAAAAACAGGAACTAACAAACTGTTGAGCCTCTTAATTAGGGACGTCCAAATTGTGGCTCCGGGGCCATTTTTGGCCTGCAGCTCAGTTTTGACTGGCTGTAGCAGAATCTAAAAATAATATTAACCAAGAAAACACAGAAAGGCGCACTTAAAATCCATTTTTTTCCCCTCAAAACTCGACAGTACGCATTATAACCCGGTGCGCCTAATGAATGGAATAATTCTGGTTTTGCTTACTGACCTCGAAGCAATTTTATTTGGTACATGGTGTAATGATAAGTGTGAGTAAATGGCAGTCAAACATAAGAGATACGTGTAGGCTGCACTATGATGGCAATATGACTCAAGTAAACAACACCAACATTTTATACAAACCCCATTTCCATATGAGTTGGGAAATTGTGTTAAATGTAAAAATAAATGGAATACAATCATTTGCAAATCCTTTTCAACCCATTATCAAATTGAATGCACTATAAAGACAAGATATTTGATGTTCAAACTCATAAACTTTATTTTTTTTTTGAAAATAATAATTTACTTAGGCTGCAACACGTAGTAGTTGGGAAAGGGCATGTTCACCACTGTGTTACATGGCCTTTCCTTTTAACAACACTCAGTAAATGTTTGGGAACTGAGGAGACACATTTTTTTAAGCTTCTCAGGTGGAATTCTTTCCCATTCTTGCTTGATGTACAGCTTAAGTTGTTCAACAGTCTGGGGGTCTCCGTTGTGGTATTTTAGGCTTCATAATGCGTCACACATTTTCAATGGGAGACAGGTCTGGACTACAGGCAGGCCAGTCTAGTACCAGTACTCTTTTACTATGAAGCCATGTTGATGTAACACGTGGCTTGGCATTGTCTTGCTGAAATAAGCAGGGGGGTCCATGGTAACGTTGCTTGGATGGCAACTAATGTTGCTCCAAAACCTGTATGTACCTTTCAGCATTAATGGCGCCTTCACAGATGTGTAAGGTACCCATGCCTTGGGCACTAATATCAATCAATCAATCAATCAATCTTTATTTATATAGCCCTAAATCACAAGTGTCTCAAAGGGCTGCACAAGCCACAACGACATCCTCAGTACAAAGCCCACATACGGGCAAGGAAAAACTCACCCCAGTGGGACGTCGATGTGAATGACTATGAGAAACCTTGGAGAGGACCGCATATGTGGGTAACCCCCCCCCTCTAGGGGAGACCGAAAGCAATGGATGTCGAGTGGGTCTGACATAATATTGTGAGAGTCCAGTCCATAGTGGATCCAACATAATAGTAAGAGTCAATACACCCCCATACCATCACAGATGCTGGCTTTTCAACTTTGCGCCTATAACAATCCGGATGGTTCTTTTCCTCTTTGGTCCGGAGGACACGACGTCCACAGTTTCCAAAAACAATTTGAAATGTGGACTCGTCAGACCACAGAACACTTTTCCACTTTGCATCAGTCCATCTTAGATGAGCTCAGGCCCAGCGAAGCCGACGGCGTTTCTGGGTGTTGTTGATAAACGGTTTTCGCCTTGCAAAGGAGAGTTTTAACTTGCACTTACAGATGTAGTGACCAACTGTAGTTACTGACAGTGGGTTTCTGAAGTGTCCTGTATCCTTTACACACTGATGTCGCTTGTTAATGCAGTACAGCCTGAGGGATCGAAGGTCACGGGCTTAGCTGCTTACGTGCAGTGATTTCTCCAGATTCTCTGAACCCTTTGATGATATTACGGACCGTAGATGGTGAAATCAATAAATTCCTTGCAGTAGCTGGTTGAGAAAAGTTTTTTCTTACACTGTTCAACAATTTGCTCACACATTTGTTGACAAAGTGGTGACCCTCGCTCCATCCTTGTTTGTGAATGACTGAGCATTTCATGGAATCTACTTTTATACCCAATCATGGCACCCACCTGTTTCCAATTTGCCTGTTCACCTGTGGGATGTTCCAAATAAGTGTTTGATGAGCATTCCTCAACTTTATCAGTATTTATTGCCACCTTTCCCAACTTCTTTGTCACGTGTTGCTGGCATCAAATTCTAAAGTTAATGATTATTTGCAAAAAAAAAAAATGTTTATCAGTTTGAACATCAAATATGTTGTCTTTGTAGCATATTCAACTGAATATGGGTTGAATATGATTTGCAAATAATTGTATTCCGTTTATATTTACATCTAACACAATTTCCCAACTCATATGGAAACAGGGTTTGTATGCTCCATTGAAAATATAGAACATTACACACGGCGCTCAAAAATCTATCAACATGTTTTAGTACAACTTTGGTAAGCTATGAAGCCGCACCGCTTGATGGATTGTACTGTGCTTCAACATAGGAGTATTATTATGATGTGTGTATAAGGTAAGACATATTATCTGGCGTTTTGCCTCGCAATATTATGCAAAAGCAACTTTTCTTACCTTCTGGTACCTGCTGATCTGTATTTGGGATCTGCATGAATCCTGAAAAATTGCGTGCAGACTCCGTAGTCGATAAACTTCTTCTTTTTCTCTATCTTCTTGTTATGGGACATTCATCCTCCGTTGTTGCCATTTCTAATATAAAGTAGTGTAAAGTTCTTACTTATATCTGTCAGTAAACTTGCCATTGAAGCGCTAAAACATACCGGTGTAGGGAGTTTACATTATTCATCCAAGGAACTTTAGTTATTATAGAGTTCTGTTTCCGGTGTTGTTGTTTCTGGACGATGAGATGCTGCTCTGTTATTGGTTTAAGCAAAGATTTAAGTAAAGTCTGAATGTCATTAAAACAGTTAGGTCCATCTTTTGACACTTCTTCCACACCTGTCATTGCACGCTACACCGCTACAACAAAGACCACGGGGAGAAGACGCTGTCGAAGGTGAGCCACGTAAATAAGACCGCCCACAAAACGGCGCATCTGGAAACGACTGTCAGAAAGCGGCTTGAAGATGATCTGTAAAACAATCTATTCAACATTTTGACCAAAAAACCACCATCACATGTTATGTAGACCACAAGGAAGTGTTTTACATTTCGAAAAGAAAAATTAATAGTATGACCCCTTTAATGCCTCCTATAATCCGGTGTGCCTTATATATGAAAAACGATCAAAAATAGACCATTCATTGGCAGTGCGCCTTATAATCTGGTGCGCCCTATGGTCCGGGAAATAGGGTATATGGCCCACTGTGGAAAAAATTTGGACACACCTGCTCTGAATCTTTTGTGAGAACTCTTGGCGTGTGCATGTTCAGCATCAGTGTCTGCATTGTGTCTCACAGCATAGCAGACAAGCGAGACTAACAGCTTGCAAACAAACAGCCTTACTTCAGCGTAACAACTGTCCTCACTTACGCGGTTATCACATTTATTAAGCGGAAGCAGCGCTTTGCGGGAAGCGCGGCGGGTGTTTAATTTGGACCTCATGACAGTGCTGGCTCGCCTGTGTTTGCATGCACTGTGTAGCTCTGATGACATTGGACATTTTGTTTGCGCACGTCAGTTTCTTGTGTGTGATTAATGCGCGATGTGACGCAGAGCTTCAAGCATTATCCCGATCAGTGCACTGCTTGACTTGTGTATGCATAAACATTATAACGCACATGGCTAAAATGACATTAGAACAATCGCAACAGGCTGTGCAGGGATGCTGACGCGGCGAAAAAGACAAATGCATTAGGGCGGTTTGTTTTGGTCTCCTATAAAATCATTACAGATGATCTTTTCAGTTTATTAGACTTGAAGTACAAAAGTGCATGAAGGCCACACTGAGCAGGAACAATATGACAGGATGTTGTATTATAAGATAAAGTTGTGTATGGAGGATTATAGCATACCATTTTAGGCTAGCTAAGTCATACACTATATTGCCAAAAGTATTTGGCCACCTGCCTTGACTCACATATGAACTTGAAGTGCCATCCCCATTGAACAATTTCCCTTGTGGATCATTAAAGTTTGTCTAAGTCTAAGTCTATTCCTAACCCATAGGGTTCAATATGATGTCGGTCCACCTTTTGCAGCTATTACAGCTTCAACTCTTCTGGGAAGGCTGTCCTCAAGGTTGCAGGGTGTGTTTATAGGAATTTTTGACCAATTGTTCCAAAAGCGCATTGGTGAGGTCACACACTGATGTTGGTCGAGAAGGCCTGCTCTCAGTCTCCGTTCTAATTCATCCCAAAGGTGTTCTATCGGGTTCAGGTCAGGACTCTGTGCAGGCCAGTCGAGTTCATCCACACCAGACTCTGTCATCCATGTCTTATGGATCTTGCGTTGTCCACTGTGCACAGTCATGTTGGAAGAGGAAGGGGCCCGCTCCAAACTGCTCCACAAGGTTGGGAGCATGGAATTGTCTAAAATGTTTTTGTATCCTGAAGCATTCAAAGTTCCTTTCACTGAACTAAGGGGCCAAGCCCAACTCCTGAAGAACAACCCACACCATAATCCCTCCTCCACCAAAGTTCACGCTCGGAACAATGCAGTCCGAAATGTACCGTTCTCCTGGCAACCTCCAAACCCAGACTCGTCCAATCAGATTGCCAGATGGAAAAGCGTGATTGATCACTCCAGAGAAGGCGTTTCCACTGCTCTAGAGTCCAGTGGCGACGTGCTTTACACCACTGCATCCGACTGCATTGGACTTGGTGATGGATGGCCAAATACTTTTGGCATATAGTGTATGACAATCAAAATGTTTTGCAGAAAACATATTGTATACAACCCTCTAAAAAGTGTTATTCTATGATAAAATATTAGGGGATAAAAATGTGTATTAAGTAAAGCATTACAAGAAAAATGCTGTAATAAGACAAAGTCATACTATTTGGGTATAGAATACATTGTTATAACATTGTGTGGAAAAAAGTTGTAATATTATGCAGAGTGGGCAGCACGGTGGCACAATGGTTAATAGGTGTGCCTCACAAGACGAAGGTCCTGGGCTCAGGATCTTTCTGTGTGGAGTTTGTATGTCGTCCCCGTGACTGCGTGGGTTCCCTCCGGGTACTACGGCTTCCTCCCACCTCCAAGACATGCACCTGGGGATAGGTTGATTGGCAACACTAAATTGTCCCGAGTGTGTGAATGTGAGTGTGAATGTTGTCTGGCGACAGCTGGGATAGCTCCAGCACCCCGTAAGGGACAAGCGGTAGAAAATGAATGGATGGATTATGCAGAGTTTCAGAGACAGAGTTGTTATATTAGGGAGAAAAAACTAAACATTTTCACATCTGAATTTGTTATGCTTGGTCTTACGTTGGACCCCAGAAGCAGAGCAGAAGAGTAAAAATAAAGTGTTTATTCTTGCAAGCACAAGAGAACCAATTGAAAACTATGGCATGGGTGGGAGTATTAGTCCCATGAAAAATGACTAAAACAGGTTAGAATCCAGGAGCTGATCGACATGGACTGTGTGTAGGGAACGGCACGAAGGAAAGAAGCAGCAGCAATCAGCTTAGGAAGCTAAACGGTAATTGGCCTCAGGCATGCTCAGGACGCCTGCTGGCGTCATGGCAGAGAGAGAGAGAAGAGAGAGAGAGAGAGAGAGAGAGAGAGAGAGAGAGAGAGAGAGAGAGAGAGAGAGAGAGAGAGAGAGAGAGAGAGAGAGAGAGAGAGAGAGAGAGAGAGAGAGAGAGAGAGAGAGAGAGAGAGAGAGAGAGAGAGAGAGAGAGAGAGAGAGAGAGAGAGAGAGAGAGAGAGAGAGAGAGGAGGAGAGAGAGAGAGAGAGAGAGAGAGGAGAGAGAGAGAGAGAGAGAGAGAGAGAGAGAGAGAGAGAGAGAGAGAGAGAGAGAGAGGGAGAGAGAGAGAGAGAGAGAGAGAGAGAGAGAGAGAGAGAGAGAGAGAGAGAGAGAGAGAGAGAGAGAGAGAGAGAGAGAGAGAGAGAGAGAGAGAAGCAGGATTGTAACAAAAGTTTTAATATTAAGTTGTTGATTTCATTGTTTTAATGCTACCCAACAATCTTATTTAAATGTTTTTATAACAAAGAATCCAACATTGGGGATAGGTTGATTGGCAACACTAAACTGGCCCTAGTGTGTGAATGTTTTCTGTCTATCTGTGTTGGCCCCTATAATGACTTGTCCAGGGTGTATCCCGCCTTCAGCCCGAGTTGGGATAGGCTCCAGCACCCCCTGCGACTCCGAAAGTGACAAGCGGTAGAAAATGGATGGATGGATTATTCCGCGACATCTAGGGGCCACATTAATTAATCAAGATCATGATGCAGTAAGTTGAATGATGCGGACACGTTTATTACTGGATACTTTCTAATACGCTTCTCCCGTGGTGACTTATGCAACTATAGCTGTTTGAACTGAAATATTGTTCAATTAAAGACACTTATTTCTAATGACTAGCTTGTGTGCTAATGTGTGCTTAGCTGTTGTGTAGCTGCTACCTCCTAGTAGCCTAGAGCCCACCACATGCTGTAGGGATGCTCGTATCCGAACGCTCGATTCGAAGATTTTACATGTGAGTCGATAAAATCAGATACTTGTTTTTTGCTGATATCGGACCGATATCCGTTATCAATATCTAATAGGTACACTCCTACACTAAATTCGGGCGAGGTATCATGGCCGATTTTCCAAATCGATTTCAATTCAAAAGGTTCTAAATCGATTACTCTCGGTTTGATTTGATTCGATCTAATTTGACCTACACTTAAATATTGTTGTTACAAAATACAAATGTATTTATAAAATGTAAATAAATATAAATACTAATGTTTTTTTTTCTTCACCATAAACAACTTTGGACAGTTTGGAAACTTTTGACTCTGGGGGGCGCATTGGGTTAAAAAATTTTGGCCGGGGACGGGCTGTATATATATATATATATATATATATATATATATATATATATATATGTATGTATGTATGTATGTATGTATGTATGTATGTATGTATGTATGTATGTGTGTGTGGGTGTGTGGGTGTGTGTATATATGTATGTATATATATATATATATATATATATACTGTATATGTGTGTGTGTGTATATATATAGGTATACATATATATATGTAATCGTAATATACAATAATACTGCAAATAACAATTTAAAAGGATATAGACTTTTATTTCTCGCTACTGGAGAATTGTTTACCTTTGTACTTACTGTAATTAGAATTACTTTTTGTTATCCATCCATCCATCCATTTTCTACCGCTTGTCCCGTTCGGGGTCACGGGGGTCGCCCTTAATAACAAAAAGATTGCTTGTGTGTTACATACTTGGCCAACAAAGGTGATTCTAATTCAGATTTTTTTTAAATTAACTGAAAAAATAAAATAAACTTTTCTTTCTGTAAGCAAAAATGTAACTTAAATAAATATTGAACATCTTAAAATTGTTTTCCCCCGTTGGAAAAAACTATAGGTCTGATCGCCCCCCTTTTTTTTGCCATCACGGAATTCTCGCTTGTTCGTCCGTGTTGACGGGCCCATCCACTTTGAAGCTGAAATACTCCCACAAAGGGACATTGGGCTTTGTGATCATATTTTTTTCCTCGTAATTTGTGTTACTTTGCAGTACTTCTTACTGGCAAGAAGCGAGGCTCTCTGTCCGTGCAATCTTCCTGTGTGTAGACCAAAGATTATGGATGGCTCACTGCGTTCAGTTAATGTTACTGTTAAATAAACAAGCTCAGGTGCTGAAAACGATGCACAGAGTGAGACCATGGCCACACAAATGCGGATAGTTTCAAAACGCATATCTGGGGTTATAACAATCTGCATCCACACAAGTGTAGTTTCAAGACTGTCTCTGTATACACATTAACCCCACTGGCTGTCATGCACATTTTGGCCAATCAGAAGTCTGGAAGTATATAAATATACATATACATATACATATACATACATATATATATATATATATATATATATATATATATATATATATATATATATATATATATATATACTAAGTAGGTCTACATATTACATTAATATAATGGATATATAATTAGAAATAATTAAATATTAAGAGTATGTGAAAGTTGGACTCCTACCTTGTTTACCTACATGACAACCTCCTTAAAGTTTTTTAATCAATCAGAAATACGAAGCAGCTAAAATTCGCCAAACACGGATAAGTGTGGAGATAGTGTTTTGCATTTTCCCCATCATGCTTCGTAATGGATTTAAATGGTGTAATTCTGATTTTTTTTTTAATGATGCATCTGTTTTTTGAAATAATATCCACAAATTGTGTTATATTGGGGTGTGTGTGACCATGTCTGTTGGCATTTTGTGTTTTTTTTGTGTTTTTTCTTCTTTTTTTTTTTGCACCATGACTAGGGAAGGTTGTTAGCATTGGGTCATATACTGTAAGTGAATGCTGCGCTTTGTTTTCATTCAAAGCGTAAGTGGTCATAGATTAGAATAACTCATGTTGCCCACATGTTGGTGACAAGACAGCAGCATATAAATTGGCTTCAAAAGTGAATTGAAATCTCCCTTCGATTGGACTCATTATTAAACTCATGGCGTCTGGCGGTCCAAATGTTGCCTGCCGGCCGTTGTTTGGACTCCCCTGTACTAGATGTACAATGATATGTAAATTATCTTTAAAACCAGTCTGCAGTTACACAGATCCCAAGGCAAATTATGAACACTCGTGGAATTATAACATGTTTTATCAGCAACATGGTGATATATTACATGCGCAGTGAAGTGTACATTATTTCTAAAATTAGCCCACAGCAACAAGTAGCCACGGAAACTTCTTGAATAGTTTAGTGCCTAAAGCGCACAGACGTGTGTATTGCCGCCGAAAAACTCTTGTGGAATTATAAAGCATTTAGTCATCAACATAATGATATATTACATGTGCAGTGAAGTGTATGTTGTCTTTAACGCCTGTACACACTAATTAAGAGAAAGGATATTTTTAGTCGTTATACGTGCGCACACAATCTATTGTTAAATAAGGATTAAAAACATGAGATAACGTTTCATCTTTTTTATGACACAAAGGAAAAAAGCCTTGCTTGTCAAAGTTGCCCCATGAGCTGGAGGTCCGACAGCAATCATATCCAAAACAGTCGACTGTCAAACACACAGTGAGTCATTTTATAGTGTGTTTAAAGGCAGCAAGGCAGTGTTGTTGAGCTTTGGAGATGACCGCGCATAACCTTGACGTCATCAGAATAGTGCCAATCTCTGTTTGTGGCGCGTACATGCATAGGCTCAGCGGAGAGTTTTGCAACTCATCACCTTGGCCAGCGTTTGCAAAAGTCTGCATTTTTAAGGACAAAATTATGCGTTTGCGTGTGGACAAGAAGCCTGTGCCCCCTCCCCCATAGGACCTCAGTTTCAGATCGACTTTATTTTTACTCATTCTCCCCCACCTTTAATGGGGCGCCATAAGTAACGACCCATCACCGTTCCTGTTCTGTTCTTGTACAATGTTTGTCTAACCTTGAACAGGTTTGTGGTGAAAATGAAATTTTGTTATACTTGTACGATGACAATAAAGAGCATACTATACCATACCATAATTAACAGCCAACATGCGGGCGGTTCAGTGTATTGCGATCCTAAATATACACATTAAGACTATGTTTACACTAAGCCAAATAACCCCTTAAACGAATAATTATTTAGCCTAAGCCCCGTTTCAGCCACACTAAACCAGCGTTTAAGGTTCCCCTCCTTGGATAATTTTTTACACGGGGAAGTGCGCCGTCTAGTTCTTGAATCTCCTGTTCTTAGTTTTGTATGGACTCATTGATCATTTACAAAGTGAGTTCGGAGAGGAAATGACGCCAGAAAGACCGTGCCCCACACAGGAAATGACGCCAGAAAGACCGCGCCCCACACAGGAAGTGACGTCAGAAAGAACGCGCCACAGCCAGCTTCATAATAAAGTGGTTTCGTAACTCGGAGCTAACCACTGGAAATATAGAGGCGAGTCATCCAGACATGCCCGTGTTTCTCCTTCCGTCTGTACAGATGCTGGTGGAAATCACACATGAATACCTTAAGAGAAGAAAACGCACAATTGCAGCTATTTGGGATACAACACATCTCAGACGGCAAGAGAACTTTCGAATGGCCAGGTGAACTGTGTTTCTACTTACCGAAAAACTTTGTCCATTTGTCGAAAGAGAGACAACGAGAATGCGGGCTCCCGTGGATGTGATAAAAAAAGGTAGCGTGTGCTTTGTATTATCTGGCCGTCGAGGGAAGACTACGAAAAACGGCAAATGCCTTGGGAATGGCAAAGCAGACTGTATCAGTTATTGTCCGCCATGTATGTCGCGGACTCAACGTCTCGGTCCAGAGTATATAGAGTCACCAAAAACTAATGGACAATGAAGGTGAAGGCAAAAGAGTGTAAAATGTTCTTTATTACATTGTTTACTTTCACCTGTCCATTAAAGATTTGATTGATTTATGATGGCTCAGGTGTGAGTCACTACAATAGGGCCCCACAGCACACTGGATTCCAGTTAATTGAAATACCACATCACTGGATATTGTTCAGATAAGTTACATTTAAGAACTTTCACACAAAGCAACACTGGAGGTGACTATGACGAGCACATTTTCGCGCATGCGTAGTAGGTTGCGTTGCGCCGGCGAACTGAAGGGGCGAGGGGATCTTAAACGACCATTGTGTGTGTGTGGACAAAGATAAGGTTAGGCGGAATTTTCCCTGGATAACCTTAGTGTAGAAGGGGCCTGAGACGTGGCCTGTTGCGGATGATGTAAAATCTAACTTTAGTGTAAGCTACACAATCAATGATTGACATCCATTATCACATACTGTATCGGTAACCATAGGAGCGGCAAAGCAACGCTAATTGCAACATTTGGCAGTGAAGCATAGTGATGAAAGCCAGTATTAATTAGTTGGCGTTCCGTGTTTGATTTCTGTGTGAAAAACTAAATAAGGGGTAACAATACGTAGTGATATTCTATGCAAGGCTTTGATTTTTCACCTTTCAAATGCACATCTCTGCAGGGTGGGGGACGTCATGGCAGCATGTAAAGAAGTTGGGTCGACTGCTGTGCGTGTCATTAGACATTCAGTTCCCATTTACGTTCAAACGGTTCAGCGTGGCCTTGATCATGAGTCTCTCATATCAGGCCTATTATTTTGACAACAAAGCTCTGCCAGGTCCGATTGTAATCTACGTTCTCTCTCTACTTGCGTTCATTTTCTCAACTTTACATTTAAAAGCAGACCTGTGATGATTCTAACCCCCATTTAACACATGCCTTTGTGGTCGAAATATATCTATTGGACAGGCTCTCCTGTAAATATTTTGTGAATTTTGCTCAACAGTCACATGGATAACCCATTGTTTGAGTCTGTGTAAACCTTCCACGCCCCACCCTTTCCAAAATTATCAGAATGAATCCGTTGAAAATATATATCTTGGAGACAAACACCATGTCTCACGTTGTTGATATTAGATTAAAATAATACTGATTTCTCTTCTGTTTTATCAACAAGTTGTTATGTCACACGGGTGCTTGGTTTTTCATCTGAGTTTCGACTAATCTAACTTGTACTTACTGGTGCATTTGACAAAACAGTCCCGTGTAAAATGTCATGGACAAATAAACACGGAAGTATAGACACAGCAGTGGGGGCCTGGCAGAGAGCATGTACCGTATTTTCCGGACTATGAGGCGCACTTAAAATCCTTATTTTTTCTCAAAACTCGAGAGGGTGCCTTATAACCCGGTGCGCCTATTGTACAGAATAATTGTGGTTTTGCTTACCGACCTCAAAGCTATTTTATTTGGTACATGGTGCAATGAGGGCAGCACGGTGGAACAGGGGTTAGTGCATGTGCCTCACAATACGAAGGTCCTGAGTTCAATCCCGTGCTCGGGATCTTTCTGTGTGGAGTTTGCATGTTCTCCCCGTGACTGCGTGGGTTCCCTCCGGGTACTCCGGCTTCCTCCCACCTCCAAAGACATGCACCTGGGGATTGGTTGATTGGCAACACTAAATTGGCCCTAGTGTGTGAATGTGAGTGTGAATGTTGTCTATCTGTGTTGGCCCTGCGATGAGGTGGCGACTTGTCCAAGGTGTACACCGCCTTCCGCCCAAATGCAGCTGAGATAGGCTCCAGCACCCCCCGCGACCCCGAAAGGGACAAGCGGTAGAAAATGGATGGATGGTGAAATGATAAGTGTGACCAGTAGATGGCAGTCAAACATAAGAGATACATGTAGACTGTAATATGTTGGCAGTCACACATAAGACATAGTGTAGACTGAAATATGACTCAAGTAAACAACACCAACATGTTATATGTTCCATTGACAATAAACTACTCAGTGGCCTAGTGGTTAGCGTGTCCGTCCTGAGATCGGTAGGTTGGGAGTTCAAATCCCGGCCGAGTCATACCAAAGACTATAAAAATGGGACCCATTACCTCCCTGCTTGGCACTCAGCATCAAGGGTTGGAATTGGGGGTTAAATCACCAAAAAAATGATTCCCGGGCGCAGCCACCGCTGCTGCCCACTGCTCCCCTCACCTCCCAGGGGGTGATCAAGGGTGATGGGTCAAATGCAGAGAATAATTTCGCCACACCTAGTGTGTGTGTGACAATCATTGGTACTTTAACTTTTTAACTTTAAAGAACATTACACACGGCGCTCAAAAATCTATCAAAATGTTTTAGTACAACTTTGTGCTTCAACATATGAGTATTATTATGGTGTGTGTATAAGGTAAGACATATTATCTGGCATTTTGCTTCGCAATATTATGCAAAAACAACTTTGCTTACCTTCTGGTACCTGCTGATCTGTATTTGGGATCTGCATAAGTCCTGAAAAATTGTGCGAGTCCGCTTTTGTAGTCCGACACCGTCGTTGATAATCTGCTTCTTTTTCTCTATCTTATTGTTATGGGACATTCATCCTCCGCTGTTGCCATTTGTAATATAAAGTAGTGTAAAGTTCTTACTTATATCTGCCAGTAAACTCGCCATGAAAGCGCTAAAACATACCGGTGTAGTGAGTTTACATTTAACACCCAAGGAACTTTAGTTATGAGAGAGTTCCAGTCGGATGGTTTTTCACGGGACACATTTCTGGCGGATGAGGAGATGCTGCTCCGTTATTGATTTTAAGTAAAGTCTGAATGTCATTAAAACAGTTAGCTCCATCTTTTGACACTTCTCCCACTCCCGTCCTTGCATGCTACACCGCTACAACAAAGATGACGGGGAGAAGACGCTGCTGAAGGTGAGCCGCGTAAATAAGACCGCCCACAAAACTGCGCATCCTGAAGCGACTGTCAGAAAGTGGCTTGAAGATGAACATAATCTATGCAACATTTTGACCAAAGAACTACCATTACAGGTTATGCAGACCACAAGGAAGTGTTTTACATTTCGGAAAATAAATTATAATATGACTCCATTTGAAAAAAGATCGAAAATAGACCATTCATCGGCAGTGCGCCTTATATGGTCCGGAATATACGGTACTAAAAATGCCCACATTAGTACATCTGTCAATTTGTGACATCATAAATGGCCCATTGTTAAAAACAAGATGGCAAAACAGCATTCAGAAGCCTCCAAAACTGCATGCAAGCTCACGCCCAATTGCATAAACCTTTCTATTTGACGCTATCCAACATTTGATCATTTAGAAGTCAGAAAAGATGATAATCCTCATAGGTTCCCTTCAAAGAAGATCTCTTGCTCTCAGTTTACATCGTGCTATTTCTTCCATATGATCCGAGCGCTGCAGGAAGCGTGTCAAGATTTGGAGCCTCCATGTAGACCACATTATGTGCATGTCGTCTGTAAGATTATGGGATGTCTGATGTCGGGAAAACATCTCGAGCTGCAAGCAGTCGATAATTGTTTAACCACAGGAAACATGCAGCTCTGTGGCGGCGGTGTTCATATCCCGCTCTTACTTTTTGAGTGAAATTTTTCTGAAATCCACCAAAAATAACATATAATTGTGTGTGCTGGACTGTGAAGGAGTGGAGTTCAGCTGCAGCTTGAAGGCTGAAGGGCCTTTTTTTTCTGGGCACAGATGGTATTTACACCCTCAAACTATGGTCAAGATGGGATTCCTCCATCCAAATGAGATGATGTGGTCGGCACATTTCAATACTTTGAATTTAATCACATGGATCCAAGACAAGGACGTCTAAGACTCCCTTTTGCTAAAAAAAAAAAAGTATCCCTCTACATCAGTGGTTCTCAAATGGGGGTACTTGAAGGTATGCCAAGGGGTACGTGAGATTTTTTTTTAAAATATTCTAAAAATAGCAACAATTCAAAAATCCTTTCTAAATGTAAATAAAAACCTATCTTTTTTTCCAAATAGTTCAAGAAAGACCACTACAAATGAGCAATATTTTGCACTGTTATACAATTTAATAAATCAGAAACTGATGACATAGTGCTGTATTTTACTTCTTTATATATATTTTTTCAACCAAAAATGCTTTGCTCTGATTAGGGGGTACTTGAATTTAAAAAAAATTCACAGGGGGTACATCACTGAAAAAAGGTTGAGAACCACTGCTCCACATGAAAAATTAGGGGAACATTTTGTTTATTTTTTCTTTGTGTTACTAATCAATTTGGAGCGTGGGCACAGATGGCACTGGGGTAAGGATGGACATGTCCCCCTCACATTCATCATGATAGCAATCCCTGGCAGAAGGTGTGTACTAAAAATGCACACATTAGTACAGCCGTTAATTTCTCAAGGAAAAACAGTGATGACTTTGCCAAGTACTAAAATTAGCTGTTTTTTTTGTTTTTTTTAACAAAAGAAACTGCTGTTCTAAATGTGTCCACCGGATGTCACAATAGCAATTCTGTTAGGCAAGCAAACGGTTTATACCAAGCAAGAGGTACACGGTGAAGGGTGACTGTGGCGCCTCCTCCTCGACCCACATGAAACTTAAAACCTGCCGTTTTACGTCTTTTGCTTCGAACACATCATTTCGCACCCTCGTTGCCCCAAAATGTCTGTCAAACACGAGAAAAGTGAACTTTTGAATAGTTTTTACCTCTTTCTTACGGTTTGCTGATTTAGCTCTGGATTAATAGGTGGACATGACAAAGGAGGTATTTGATACCTAGAAAATATACTTTTTTTATTTCAACCGTACATCCCGTCAAAATCCTAAAGACTGACTGCACAGTTCCTGTCTTCACAATAAAAGTGCCGCTCCATAGCGCCTGCGCTTTCAAAACAAGAGTCTCCGAAAGCCAGCGCAAACAAGCTAGCAAGCTAAGGAGTTTGACGCCAATATATTTCTTGTAAAGTGTATAAAAACGAATATGGAAGCTGTACAAATAAGATGCCAAAAACCCACCACTTTCATGTGGTATTAGACAGAAAGGAGGAACTTTTCTTCTCCTCCATTTGAAAACGTGGACGTTACCAGCACTACTGTCTGATTACAATCAATGCAAGTCATCAGAATCAGGTAATACACCAACTTATATTCTTGTCTTCATAAAAGAAAGGAATCTATATGTTAAACATGCATGTATATTCATTAAAACATCTTTAACATGTAAACAAAAACAGCTAAATAAATACATATAAATTATATACTGTATATATCAATGTATATATCAATGTATATATATATATATATATATATATATATATATATATATATATATATATATATATATATATATATATATATATATATATATATATATATATATATATGTGTGTGTGTGTATGTTACTCATCAGTTACTCAGTACTTGAGTAGTTTTTTCACAACATACTTTTTACTTTTACTCAAGTAAATATTTGGGTGACTACTCCTTACTTTTACTTGAGTAATAAATCTCTAAAGTAACCAGGGCCGGCCCGTGGCATAGGCCGTATAGGCAAATGCTAAGGGCACCGTCCATCAGGGGGCGCCATGCCAGTGCCACAAATGTTGGAGAAAAAAAAAAAGAAAAAGTTGTTACTATTATTTCTAAATACAAAAAATAATCTCACGTTAATTAAAATGCAAAGTAAAGCCTATTTAATAGAAATATTATTTGTTACAACATTACGCCCCCCCTCCTCCCCCCGCACGGTGCGCCCCCTCCCTTCCCGTATCATGACTCTTTTTGGACGTCACCACATCAAAAAATCAACACAAGATGTCAAAACGGCCAAAACTGTCAGGTGCCCAGGGAAGAAAAAAGAGAAAAGAAGAAGAGGAGAAACGAGAAAAGACAGAGGTAGCAGGTAGGTAACGTTAGCCTACATGAAATTATTTGTCTGTTACAGAATGTGATAGTAACCTGGCTTTTTAGCATTAAGCTAATGTTACATGACTCGGCAATTGCTAATCAATAAATAGCTAGTTCTGTTTTAACGTCGGGTTAATATTGTGGAGGGGGCTAAATTGTTATGGAAAATAATAATGTAACGTTAGGTAATTACAGTACTCCATGCACCTTACATTCCTCAGGGACATTTGTATTAGATCTTTTAAGCAGGTGTTTTTTGTTTACATTATTGCCTTCTGGTTAGCTAATGTTTTCCCTGCAGGTAATAGTCACATTTCCACCCCATTATATATTAGGTATAGTTGTAAGTAAAAAAAAAAGGTCAAAGACAAAGCTATTCGGGTTCTTGTGAGTATATACACTTCACTGCCGATGTGGGGGGGGCGCCACCTAAAATCTTGCCTAGGGCGCCAGATTGATTAGGGCCGGGCCTGAAAGTAACAGTACTCTTACTTGAGTACAATTTCTGGCTACTCTACCCACCTCTGGTTATCATGCCATGATTTTACCATGTGAAGGTTTAGGATAGGCAAATATAAGCTTTGGCTTCAACCTATTTCTTTTTCGGTCGTGCTTTTTATTTTATTTTATTTTCCTTTTGTGTGTAAATGTGTATGATTGTTAAATATGTGTAGTCTGTACTCTTAAACTGGTCACACAAAATGGTTAATGGTTGATGGTTGATTATATGACCGAAATAAACTTATTTCATTCATAAACTTATTTCATTCATTCATTCCGGCCCACTTGGGAATGGATTTTCCTCCATGCGGCCCCTGAGCTAAAATGACTTTGACACCCCTGGTTTAGATGTTACAAGAATAAAGTCAACACAGCAAACAAACATACTTCTCATGAAAAAAAGGAGTCATAGTCTTCTGAGAATGACGTTGGGGTTTTATGAGATGAAATATCTACATTTATATTTGTGACTACAAGAAAACTTTACAGACCTGAAGTTGTATTATTACGAGAAACACGTTTTTCCCGGAAAAGGGAAACAAGCATAACTTTGTAACACCCCTCGCTTAAACACTATAATTTTATTACTGCAATATGACATGTTTTACCTCATAAAAAACAAGTCATTTTTTAAGGCAGTATGGCTGTTGTCACTGCGATGAGGTGGCGACTTGTCCAGGATGTACCCCGCCTTCGACCCGAATGCAGCTGAGATAGGCTCCAGCACCCCCCCGCGACCCCAAAAGGGACAAGCGGTAGAAAATGGATGGATAGATGACTGTCGTCTGTTGCCCTTTTAACATTTTTACCTGATTTTTGCTGGGATCAACTCAGGGATGCGGCTCACATCTGTAAACTGTGATGGGTTGAAATGGCTTTAACACAACCAGTCATTATGATGAGTGTTTCATATGTGATAAAAACCACTAATGTGTTGATGATGATAATGTCATCTCTTTGCACAGGCGTTAGAAGCGTTAAGTTGACTGGCGCGGTAAAGGCTCTGCAGTGGGCCGTGTTTGGCTCAGGAAAAGGCTTGTTTTCTTGACTTACTGTGACCTCGCTCCTTTTTTTTCTGAGCCATTCCATCTGTAGGACGGCAGAGTAAGTGTAACTCTATGTCACTATTACACTCCTTTTAGCGCCTGGATCACTTAATTGGTACTTTTAATTAGGATGCATGAATGACATAAAGCAGAGTACAAAATTAACCAATTAAAAATTCTGCTTCTGTTTGGATTGCAATATTAATTGTTTCCTTCTTTCATAATTAGCTCAGTTGCCGCCTGTTAGGTTTCCAGTCCAATATTAACGTCATACAGTACAATTATAATTGTCATACAGTATAATTAAAATTAGCTCAGTTGCCACCTGTTAGGTTTCAATCAATCAATCAATCAATTCCTTTATTGTCATTGTCATAATAACACTTAAGTCATACATGAACAACGAGATGTTGTTTGAGCTTTGTCCAGCGGCATAGAAACTGCATTGATGTGCAGGTTGACAATAGTTTACATTTTAGCAATTTAGCATTGTCAGGAAGATCGCGATAAGAGGGACGCGGGGGTGGGAACAGTCAGATGTCTGATGGGTGTTACGTCGATGTTGCAGCAATGCAATGTCCAGAGCACAATTATTGAGGTGGTGAAGAGTGAGGTAATAAGATGGTCCGGGGGAGCAAAGGGGCAGGTCGTTCTTTTAGCAGTTTCACAGCCTGGGGATACAGACTGTGAGACATTCTGGTGGTCCTGGCGCGAATCGATCTATACCTCCTTCCAGAGGGTAGCAGGTTGAAGAGGCCATGTGCTGGGTGGTATCTGTCCTTCAGGATGTTGTGTACTCGCTTTAGGCAGCGAGTTGTGTACATGGCACTCATCTCTGGGAGTATCGTCCTTGTAATTTTCCCCGCCGCTTTAACCACTCGCTGGGGGGCCTGTTGGTTCGCTTTAGTGCAGCTAGCAAACCACACTAAAAATCCGTAAGTGAGGACACTGCTGATGGCACAGTTGTAAAAGTTGACCATTGATTTCTGCGGAATGTTTGCGCATTTTAGTTTCCTCCAAAAAAAAAGATGTTGTTGGGCCTTTCCAACTGTAGAAGCAGTGTTTCCAGTGTTTCCAGTCCAATATTTACGTTATACAGTACAATCAATATAGTTGGAACCGGAAAACGGCAAGTTACTGCATAAAACATAACATCCATCCATCCATCCATCCATCCATCTTCTTCCGCTTATCCGAGGTCGGGTCGCGGGGGCAGCAGACTGTCCTCTCCCCAGCCACTTCGTCCAGCTCCTTCCGGGGGATCCCGAGGCGTTCCCAGGCCAGCCGGGAGAGATAGTCTTCCCAACGTGTCCTGGGTCTTCCCCGTGGCCTCCTACCGGTCGGACGTGCCCGAAACACCTCCCTAGGGAGGCGTTCGGGCGGCATCCTGACCAGATGCCCGAATCACCTCATCTGGCTCCTCTGGAGCATAACATAACATACAGAATGTGCTAAATGCTAACAATGCACATGCTAAAAAAAACAGTAATCCTAATTTGTTGTGTAACATAAAACATAAAAACATGTTTTTTATAGCAAAAAAAAAGCACTCAGTTATGCTGCTCCCTGGTCATAGAATGACATCCAGAAAGATCTGAGGCTACCAGAATTGACCACTTTGGGGGAGTTTAAGTCCATTTTAAAAGATCGAGAAACCAGTTCTCTTGGGAAATGTACTTGCTTTTAAATTGATTTTTTACTTAATCGTTTTCAATAATTTTTGACCTGTTGTGGTATGACTGCTGTTGTTCTGTTGTATTGTCTTGTTGTAATTATTATTGTAACTGTGTTTGTGCCGCCCTCTTTGTCAGGTCGCTCTTGAAAAAGAGATGTTTTTAATTTCAATGAGTCTTTACGTGGTTAAATAAAGGAAATTTAATTGAATAGCAATGTGCGAACAATTGGCCACTGATCAGTATTAGACTATTTTAAAGGGGAACATTATCACCAGACCTATGTAAGCGTCAATATATACTTTGGTGTTGCAGAAAAAAGACCATATATTTTTTTAACCGATTTCCGAACTCTAAATGGGTTAATTTTGGCGAATTAAACGTCTTTCTATTATTCGCTCTCGGAGCGATGACGTCACAACACTTTCGTCGGTGTGTTGTCGGAGGGTGTAACAACACGAACAGGGACGGATTCAAGTTGCACCAGTGCCCCAAAGATGCGAAAGTGGCAAGAAATTGGACGAAATTTGTTCAAAATACGAGGCTGTGGGGAAAGCCGACGAAATGGTCAGTCGTTTGTTCCGCACACTTTACCGACGAAAGCTATGCTATGACAGAGATGGCAAGAATGTGTGGATATCCTGCGACACTCAAAGCAGATGCTGACATCAACTCCAAAACTGGACAGATCAGCTTTCAGGAAAAGAGAGCGGATGAGGGTATGTCTACAGAATATATTAATTGATGAAAACTTTATTCATTACTCGCGGTTTTACATAAATTATTATACATAAACTGTGTTTACCAATAATTTAGCTTAAAAACATGTATTTTTTTCAATCATTTGAGTACATTCGGGTAGTCTTGTGTAATGCAGTATTTTGTGTCTATTTAGGTATGGTTAACCTGAGTGCTGAAATCGTGGAAAAATATATGTTCTTAGCACGCCTGAAATGGGCTGTCTGCACTCTCAAAGTGCATGTTGTTGCCAAATGTATTTCATATGCTGTAAACCTAGTTCATAGTTGTTAGTTTCCTTTAATGCCAAACAAACACATACCAATCGTTGGTTAGAAGGCGATCGCCGAATTCGTCCTCGCTTTATCCCGTGTCGCTGGCTGTCGTGATATGGCTCAATAGCTTCAGTTTCTTCTTCAATTTTGTTTTTGCTACCTGCCTCCACACTACAACCATCCGTTTCAATACATGCGTAGTCGGTTGAATCGCTTAAGCCGCTGAAATCCGAGTCTGAATCCGAGCTAATGTCGCTATACCTTGCTGTTCTTTCCGCCATGTTTGTTTGTATTGGCATCACTGTGTGACGTCACAGGAAAATGGACGGGTGTATATAATGATGGTTAAAATCAGGCACTTTGAAACTTTTTTTTGGGATATTGCGTGATGGGTAAAATTTTGAAAAAAACTTCGAAAAATAAAATAAGCCACTGGGAACTGATTTTTAATGGTTTTAACCCTTCTGAAATTGTGATAATGTTCCCCTTTAATGAAAAAGTATAAGATTGCTATTGCAATTATTGCCTTTTTAATGCCGATCACAACGTCTATCCGCTCGAGCTGACACTGTATTGATTTCTATTTCCCGAGCTGACAAGCAACTAGTAGCTAATTTTGTTTCTTACTATTACTACACAAAGTGGAGCCGCTCAACTAAGCCAATAATAATCACCTCCATTACGGAAATTACCTGAATCTCTATCTTAAGAATCCTTATTAAGTATCCTTCATAAATATAAGGTAGACAAGGCTAATCATGTTACACACCAGGAGCAAGCCAGGAGCAGGCATGTTAACAGCTAAGCTAACCTAGCCTAAAACAAGACCAATAAATAAGTGCCAAGTAAAGTTTAAGAAGTGTAGATATAAGTGTGTTAGAGCAGCTATTAACATTACATTGACAAGTAGATTTATAATAGTCTTGAGAGCGGATAATATAACAACTGTGGTCGCAGCCAGTACACGACATGTAAGAGGAGGGCGGATATATCTATGAATTGGTGGTGTCCATACCGAGGGTAGTATCAGTGTATGATCGATACTAGAGGGATTAGGTTGATATTTTTATTTTCTCAAAATCTTTTCTTTGTTGTTTTTTGTTCATGTTTACAAATTCATGGAATTATTCCCTGCACACAGGAAGACTTTGGGGGCAAAACCCAAATGATTTCGTAGTTTTTGATTCTGCCTTGTTATTGTGTTCTATTGACAATTGTATACAAGAGAATAAGGAACAAGTTGAAATTTTATAACGAGTGTAAAATATACTCAAGAGAATAATTAAATATTGTGATCGGTATCGGTATCTCTTGGATGATCGAAAGCATCTCTAGTCTTGAATAAACTTTCATTAGTTTTTTAACACACAACTGTGAACTTTGTTGTTAGTATCGATGCTAAGGCTATCTGTGGATGTAACGATAAACGGTATTAATAATAACTGCTGTTAAACTCCCGACGATTAGTATTACAGTTTTAAAATAAAATAATCAAAAAAATGATATTGATAACTGCACTTCAATAAATTCATGGAGTGACGCCAGATCGCGAGCTTGAATTCTAACATGAAAACAAAATACATTAACGTCTTTCCCCATTAAAAAAACATGTTCTAAATATGTATCAACACACTGCTGTCTGAGCAACTAAGATACTCAATTGTGCACATTGAACCTACAAACTGTGCTCTCTTAGAACAGCGTGATCGTCCTATACTATAATATAAGGTTTTTTTACGGTGCCTTCAAGGACTGCTGAACAGAGTAAGACACAACACCCACCAGAAATGATAAATCATGGATTATTTGCCACGCACTTTTCATTTAAATAAATATTGAAGTGATACAGTACAAATCGATATTTTACACAATACGAGCTTAGCCAATAAAACATTAAAAGCTAAGACTAAAACACTACTGTATCAGTGAAGCATAAGAAACACAAAACATGCAAAATAGTGGCTTTTCTAACAGTGTGCCTATTTATTTTTGTTATTTTTTTAATTTTTATAAAACACTAACTTGGTCCAAATATTTCCGTGTACCCTTTGAGCACATTCAACAATACTGCGATAACAATGATAACCGTGACAAAACGTGATTGGAAATGTTCATATCGTTACATCGCTGACGTAACAGCTGAGATTGATGGAGTCAAGGCGAGTCTTTGAATACTACAGGCTACTCTTGACCGTGTCGCCAAGGAAAGAAAATATACTTTATATTCTGCCCTAAACTAGCTTTGTGTATTATCACATATTTGTGCTCAGCTAAAATTGCAACATATGCTGCAGGGGTGAACTTCTCCTCTCACTTTTCATTTTTTTCCTTGTGCGTTGTTAATGATATCCAGTTCTCCTTCTGTTGACAACCAAACACCTGCAGCATGCTCGCGGTGTTATCACGGTGGTGTCAAAGCCGCTGGCATGTGTCGACCCTTTGACCTACGCTTCCAATTGGTAGTTTCAAATATTCAAGTGTTATTTTCTATGTGGAACAATCATTGGCGCAATGGCCGATTGCATCTGCAGTGATTTGCAGTTCATTTATACAGGAGGATGCAGTGCATCAATAATGGGCTGCAGATCTCCTCCTGGGTGGCAATATGCTGGGAATCCTTTGTGGTGTTGACATGTGAAAATTCTCAGCTATGCCTTTTTTCTATTGACCGATCCTCCTCCAACTGTTTCTCTAGAGATCGAGTTTCAAATAAACAGAATTCTTCAACCCCACTTGCACCACCGAGCTTATGCTCAACAATGTTAGATATATTTTAGGTCCCTAGAATGAACACGAGCTGGGAGTTGGAGCAGTTGTTTACCAGAAAAATATTTGCGTGTCGAATGGCTTAAAGCAGGGGTGTCAAACGTACGGCCCGCGAACAGGTTTTATCCGGCCTGCGGGATGAGTTTGCGAAGTATAAAAATGAACCTGAATTTTTTTAATGAAAGAAACCACTGTTCTAAATGTGTCCACTAGATGTCGCAATAGCAATTCTTTGTATCTTTGTAGATGATGCTGCATATGTACAACTTAACCACATGATGTTAGTATATAAGTCGAGGAAAATGATCAAACTACATAAATAACATACTGTAATTTGATTTTGATATTATTTTTTTATCTTGATAGATTGAAAATTAACATCGATGAGTTGACTGATGAACATTATCACATCATTTATTCAGAAAATATAAATAACGACAAATAAAGTATATATACCGTTAACCGCAACAGGTAAGTGTAAAAAAACAACAACAATATTATGATTTGTATCAATCAATCAATCAATGTTTATTTATATAGCCCGAAATCACAAGTGTCTCAAAGGGCTGCACAAGCCACAACGACTTCCTCGGTTCAGAGCCCACATAAGGGCAAGGAAAAACTCACAACCCAGTGGGATGTCAATGTGAATGACTATGAGAAACCTTGGAGAGGACCCCCCCGCCCCCCTCCCTATAGGGGAGACCGGATGCAATGGACGTCCAGTGGGTCTAGCATAATATTGTGAAAGTCCAGTCCATAGTAGATCTGACATAATAGTGAGAGTCCAGTCCATAGTGGGGCCAGCAGGAGATCATCCCGAGCGGAGAAGGGTCAGCAGCGCAGGGATGTCCCCAACCGATGCACAGGCGAGCGGTCCACCCCGGGTCCCGACTGTGGGCAGCCAGCACTTAATTTAATTTGTACAATTTCAAAATGTGCTTGTTCTATTTTTAAACAAAGAAAACAATCTGAAATTGTCTTTATTTTTAAGTTATCTTGCCGTGATTTTACCAATCCGGCCCACTTGGGAGTAGATTTTTCTCCATGTGGCCCCCCCATCTAAAATGAGTTTGACACCCCTGGCTTAAAGTTAAGAGGGATTCCAGAGAGTTCTTACAATTGGGTTTGTTGCAAAACACTGCAACTGATTATTGCTCAGTAGGCATGCAGCTCAGTGTGAACGCCTTTTGCATTCTTTCACCAGCATTTTCAACCACTTAATATTCAGATGACAAAGTGTTGAGCGTTCTTTTAAGAGCACAGACGTTCTGCATTAAAGCATAAATTGCTTGTTATTGCTGTCTAGCCACCCGACAATATCAAAAGAGGAAGTCGCATTTTTAATGCGACTCAATATACAAACAAAAAGAACATCAAACATTTATTTTTTTTTCATCAAAACTGGGAACTCATCCTTAAACTTATGATGGAATCTGTTGGTTCTGTCCCTTGCTTGCCAAGCAACAAAGAAGTGACCCAACATGCGTGCAATACACACTTTGGGGGTCAACGTCACCTGCTGGCCCCACTATGGACTGGACTCTCACACTATTATGTTAGATCCACTAAGGACTGGACTCTCACAATATTATGCTAGATCCACTATGGACTGGACTCTCACAATATTATGTTAAATCCACTATGGACTGGACTCTCACACTATTATGTTAGATCTGTGGTTCTTAACCTGGGTTCGGCCTCAGGGGTTCGGCAGAGCCTCCGCCGCGCACATCAAGACACACCAGACTCATGAATTGATTAACGTGGACCCCGACTTAATTAAACAAGTTGAAAAACTTATTCGGGTGTTACCATTTAGTGGTCAATTGTACGGAATATGTACTGTACTGTGCAATCTACTAATACAAGTTTCATTCATTCAATCAATCAATCGTGTAAATAAAAACTTCTCCCTATCGGTGTATCTGTACTGTAAAGTTAACATTTGAATGACAATAAAAAAGGAAGTCTAAGTATTATGGTTACCCCCAAACAATGTTCCCTCTAATTTTCCATCTGATTTGCAAGTGTGTAATTTGTTGTGAGTTCATGCACTGTGTTGGTTTTGTTCTTTGAACAAGGTGATGTTCATGCATGGTTCATTTTGTGCACTAGTAAAAAAAACTTATAACTTTGTGAATTTGAACAAAAAAAAAAAAACATTTTATTTTTTACTAAGAATATGAAACTGGTGGGGTTCGGTACCTCCAACAAGGTTATGAACCACTGTGTTAGATCCACGACGGACTGGACTCTCACAATATTATGCTAGATCCACTATGGACTGGACTCTCACAATATTATGTTAAATCCACTATGGATTGGACTCTCACAATATTATGCTAGATCCACTATGGACTGGACTCTCACACTATTATGTTAGATCTACTATGGACTGGACCCTCACAATATTATGTTAGATCCACTATAGACTGAACTCTCAGAATATTATGTTAAATCCACTATGGATTGGACTCTCACAATATTATGCTAGATCCACTATGGACTGGACTCTCACAATATTATGTTAGATCCACTATGGACTGGACTCTGACAATATTATGTTAAATCCACTATGGACTAGACTCTCACAATATTATTTTAAATCCACTATGGACTGGACTCTCACAATATTATGTTAGATCCACTATGGACTGGACTCTCACAATATTATTTTAAATCCACTATTAACTGGACTCTCACACTATTATGTTAGATCCACTATGGACTGGACTCTCACAATATTATGTTAGAGCCACTATGGACTGGACTCTCACAATATTATTTTAAATCCACTATGAACTGGACTCTCACACTATTATGTTAGATCCACTATGGACTGGACTCTCACAATATTATGTTAGATCCACTTTGGACTGGACTCTCACAATATTATGTTAAATCCACTATGGACTAGACTCTCACAATATTATGTTAGATCCACTATGGACTGGACTCTCACAATATGTTAAATCCACTATGGACTGGACTCTCACAATATTATGCTAGATCCACTATGGACTGGACTCTCACAATATTATGTTAAATCCACTATGGACTGGACTCTCACAATATTGTGTTTGATCCACTATGGACTGGACTCTCACAATATTATGCTAGATCCACTATGGACTGGACTCTCACAATATTATGTTAGATCCACTATGGACTGGACTCTCACTATATTATGCTAGATCTACTCGATGTCCATGCAACCGGTCGCCCATCTGCGGTCCCCTCCAAGGTTTCTCAATGTCCCGTTGGGTTGAGTTTTTTCTTGCACTGGTGATGTGGGATCTGAGCCAAGGATGTCATTGTGGCTTATGCAGCCCTTTGAGACACTCGTGATTTAAGGCTATATAAGCTATATAACTTTGATTTATTGATTGAACCTCTCACCCTTGACCCCAAATGACCCTCTGTTAAGGTTTATCAATATTGAAATCACAATTATTCATTATGTTAGGTCGTGTTTCCCCCAGGCCGGCAGTTTACTGGGTCATATAACATGATTTGTAATGAATGAGTCTAATAATGTTATTCATAAATTTAAAGACAAATCGTTGTGTTTTTGTTCATAATTAGTATTAACATTTTATCTTGTTATTATTACATGATGCCGTTCCCAGCATGCACCATTGAAACAACGTTGAGAACTTGTCGAATTAGGTCAGACAACTATGCCAAATGTGCCAAAACCATCAAGCCAGCTAGGCATTTACCAAATTAGCCTGCATTGTTTTTTTTCTCTAAACTTAAGAAAGGGTATAAAAATGAGTGGAGGAGCTGGACCAAGCAAAAAGCCCAAAACGTATCACTTTCTTACGGAATGGGAGGACTTTATTTTTTTCACAATGTCATTTTCGAACTGCATATGCCTCATCTGTCAGGCTATCGTTGCATTACCAAAGAAGGGAAATGTGGAGTGGCATTTTCGGACTGTTCATAAAAACTACGACACCGACTTCCCACTGACCAGCGAGCTGAGGAGGAGAAAGGTGAAGGAACTAAAATGCCAGTTGTCCGGGCAGCAGTCATTTTTCTCACAGCTAACTTCGAAAGCGAAAGCCGTCACCCAAGCATCGTTCCACGTGAGTCATTTCATTCCATCCAGTGCAAGTCATCAGACTAAGGTCATGACAAAAAAGTGACATAGTTAATTGTGTTGTGCAATATGGACTCATTCGGTTTTTGCAAGGTACATTTACATACATTGTACATATAAAGAATTCTCATTATATTCATAAATAAATATATGTTTTGCATTTGTGTAGTAGGTAGATCATTTTGGCTTGGTCATTTTATAAGTAGCTCGCATGGTGAAAAAGTGTGTGCACCCCTGTTGTCAGGTTCAAACACTGATGACATCTGTTAAACAGGACAAGAAGCAAAGAATCAAACAGAGACTAAATTCAATTTGGCTCAGTGAGGAGAAACGTGTACATCTGTACCCTTGTACAGTGTCATTACGCTCTGCCAATAGATTGTACGCCTCCTCTTTTATTTGGACTTTCCCTGATTACATGGCAACAGCTGTTTCTAAAGGGACGGGGTCGTAAACAGCCATCGCCTTTGATTACTAAACAGTTCAAAAGAAAAGATCGGGTCAAAAAAGAGGTCGTAAAAGAGTTCAAAAAAGAGGTGTCTGGAACTTGGGTAGATCCTACCTTCTCTCCGCTTCGTAGTTCTTGGATCAAAACAATATCTTTCTGTTGATTACAATACATGAAAGAAACAGAACACCTTCATGTTGCTTCCCATCCTACACAGTAGAGTTTTACAAGCCTTCTTCTTGGTAGGTTCAAAGACAGCTTTTGTCTTTTCGCCAGGAACTCATTTCAACACAAAGTTTTGTGATAACTTAGATACAATTATTCTTGCACCTGTTCCACATCATTTTGTTAGACCTTTAACATCGAAACATCGCCGCCATCATGACGTGCAGTGCTGTTTTTAAATGACCGTAAGTCTTGAACTATAGAAAGTATTTCATTGGTTGAAATCTGCGCGTTTGAGTGTTATACGAGTTATTACGGTAATCTACGTCACAGCAACTCAGACGAGGAACAAAGCAGAGTGGCCGGGTTTTTTTTTCAGAGCAGCCAGCCCGAAACGCATGTGTCAGAAACAGATGCGAAAGCAAATTTGTACAACAAAGGTCTGCATAAAAGTGATAATATATCATATTGTAGGTGTTTATTACCCCTTTGCATTCATGTTTTGCTGTTTGTTACATTTTTGTTGTGTTTTGCTTGATTGTAAAAGATACACAACTATCGAGGAGCTGGTCTGAGAAGTAAATAAATGATAAATGGGTTATACTTGTATAGCGCTTTTCTACCTTCAAGGTACTCAAAGCGCTTTGACAGTATTACCACATTCACCCATTCACACACACATTCACACACTGATGGCGGGAGCTGCCATGCAAGGCGCTAACCAGCAGCCATCAGGAGCAAGGGGTGAAGTGTCTTGCCCAAGGACACAACGGACGTGACTAGGATGGTAGAAGGTGGGAATTGAACCCCAGTAACCAGCAACACTCCGATTGCTGGCACGGCCACTCTACCAACTTCGCCATGCCGTCACGTTCATATGTTGTTAATATTCAGTGTTTTATCGTTCATAGTTAATATTGTAAATCCCACTTTCTTTATTTTCATGTACATTTTGGGTGTCCCATTCAGTAAAAAACTGTAAAATTCCATTCCGTTTTTTTGAGGTGGTCTGTTTTTAGAATTCTATCGGACATTGTGACTTTAGGTATTAGTGTTCCTGGAAAAAAGGGACCCACACACGTAGTGTACAGCAGATTTTTACAAATAATTGTGTATATGTAATTTATACACACATACACATTGGCCCCCCAGACGCATTTTTTCTCTCAATGTGCCCCCCCCCCCGCCCCCCTCGAGTCAAAATATTTGCCTAGCTATGAATTGGGTCATGACATTGAGGAACTCACTTAGCGTTTTTGATGGTTTTACATTTGACGTTTGATGACGTTTAATCAATGTCGGGTTCTGATGTTGATTTGACCATTTCATTTTTTTCACCTCCCAACCAATATTCTTCTACACAAATACAATGTTGAAACAACATGCTTTTTGACGACGTTTATTCAATGTCAGGTTGTGATGTTGATTTGACCATTGAAATTTGGTCATTTCCCAATCAACTTTGTCTCAAATTACAGACACAACTATTTTGCAACTTTGTTTCGAAATCAGTTTTAAAAGACATGTATGTATAATCAACTTAGTATCAATGTCTTTTGCCTTGCTGGGTTTGCTCTTTTTATCCATTTCTAATGGTTTTTTCAGGGTCATTAAAGAAACAGCCACATTCCGTGGGTGGATCAGGTGTCATTAATTGGACATCCCCGCTTGACATGGTCATAGTTTTGATTGTTTGTAGTGTGAAAAATGTAATGTATATTAAATGACGACATGCAACTAGGGCTGGGCGATATATCGATATACGCGATATATCGATATACGCGATGTATCGCGGGTTTGTCTCTGTGCGATATAGAAAATGACTATATCATGATATCGAGTATACGTTCTCACGCGGTTGCTTTTAGCTGCGGGCATTACACTACAGGCTCTCCTCGCTCTTTCCTGTGTCTCCTTCTCACAGAGATATAAAACAAGCGCACCTTCTTACACACGTCACATACTGTCACGTCATACGTCACATACGTATATACGCCCTCCTCGAGCAGAGAGGTAGCAGCATGGCTAAAGTTAGCTGTGGTGCGAGCGCTAATACAAGAGAAAGAAGGTGCGAATCTGGTAACTAATGGAGGAATAATTAATTCCCCCAAAAAACAGCGGGGGGTCCATCGTCTGGCGGTGGTTTGGCTTCAAGTGGGAATATGTCGAACAGACAACCGTAATTTGTCAAGTGTGGGGCAAAAGCGTTGCTATAAAAAGTAGCATTACTGCTGTAACAAACAGTTCAGGGTGTCCCAAGTTACCGGAGTGTGTTAGGTAAGGAGGAGGAGTTTTGTCCCTCCAGAGTTGTTGCCGTAGGGCTGTGACGTAGGGTGTGTGTGGTTGTGGAAGGGGGTGTGTGATGTTGACATTGAAGAAGCGGTCACCCGCTAGACAATGAAGAGGGCTTACTCCGCACGTCAATATCTCAGTTCGGTGCCACACGTCCACACCATCAAAATGCCGAGGCAAACATTTCCAGATCAACACCGTATGAAAAAAATAGTGATTTTTTTAGTTGTGATTTCCTTCTCTGCATAAAAGTTTAAAATTAGCATATATTAATGCAGTATGAAGAAGAATGTTTTAATGTAGACACATAGAATCATCATACTGCTGTGATTATATGCATCAAGTGTTTATTCAAGGCTAAGGCAAAGTATCGAGATATATATCGTGTATCGCGATATGGCCTTAAAATATCGCGATATTAAAAAAAGGCAATATCGCCCAGCCCTACATGCAACATTATTTACCATACTGATTGTACATACTCACATGAAAGAGTCATTCATTGTGCAATTACCTGGATCCATACACATGCAAAGCTGTAGGGCAGGGGTCGGGAACCTTTTTGGCTGAGAGAGCCATGAAAGCCAAATATTTTAAAATGTATTTCCGTGAGAGCCATATAATATTTTTTAACACTGAATACAACTAAATGTGCGCATTTTTAAGTAAGACCAACATTTTTACCGTGTGATAAGTCTTATTCTTTTTAAAAACATTGTTATTCTGAAGCTAACCAATGATAAATAAAATACTTCTTACCGTTGTGACTTCTTGAACAGGTGCGGTAGAAAACGGATGAATGGATTAAAATGCATGAGAATGTTTTATATTTTGAACGTTATTTTTAACACTTTGATAACCAGCGGAATTATTCATTACTTATCATGTTAAGCAATGTCAGCTAAGATTGAGCTGAGAGCCAGGTGCAGTCATCAAAAGAGACACATCTGGCTCTCGAGCCATAGGTTCCCTACCCCTGCTGTAGGGGGTGCATGAATTCCAATGAGGAGCAAGTTTCGCCAAAAGACCGGCGAGAAATGTTGGCAGTTGACGGAAAAGTGTCTCTAGACTCTAATTAGCATGATGACTTAGCCGTTAGTCTTGCTAGTGCCACCTGTCGCCATTTAATAACAGTGACGCAGTCTTTAGCGCACGCCATTAGACTCTACGGAAGTGAAACAAAGTGGCCGGCTGCAGAAGTCCGGGACAAGTTTGGTCACGGAGCTCTGAGTGCATACACAATGCACTCTGGCGAAGGCGGGGGCCACTTTACAGGGCTTCAAGACAAGCCCGTTGCTTTTCTGCCGCCGCAGCTGTGAAAATGCTTGATTTAATATGCCCATTTAAAAAAAATAAAATTATAATGTCGACAATCTCCTTTATTTAATCGTGGCAGCCAAATTGCAGGGATCCCATATGCCCTCTATTTCGCGGAATTCTGCTATTTTTCCAGCTGGTCATTTTTTTCTATGTTAAAAACTTACTCAGTGGCCTAGTGGTTAGAGTGTCCGCCCTGAGATCGGTAGGTTGTGAGTTCAAACCCCGGCCGAGTCATACCAAAGACTATAAAAATGGGACCCATTACCTCCCTGCTTGGCACTCAGCATCAAGGGTTGGAATTGGGGGTTAAATCACCAAAAATGATTCCCGGGCGCGGCACCGCTGCCGCCCACTGCTCCCCTCACCTCCCAGGGGGTGAACAAGGGGATGGGTCAAATGCAGAGGACAAATTTCACTACACCTAGTGTGTGTGTGACAATCATTGGTACTTTAACTTTAACTTAAAACAATGATTGAGGCAGGCTGCTTTCGTGGTATAGCGGCTGGCTACGGGGTTCTCGCCTACGGCTTTGACGAGGGGCGGGATTTCGGGGCAAGGATGGGGAAGTGACATGTTGTTGTGGGCTGAGAGTATGTGCAAGTGAGACGTGCATTGAGCTTTTTGTTTGAGTGTGGCTTTTGTCAAATAAATGAAGACAAATTGGGAATTGGTCTGAGCCGCCATTCTTGTAACATTGCAGTATGTTTTGGTCGGTGTCGGTTGCTTCCGTTGCTGCTTTTTTGCTAGCAAACATCTCCTTAACATCTTTGTTTGTTTAGGTCATGGGTGTCAAACTCTGGCCCGTGGGCCAAATTTGGCCCGCCGTGTAATTTCATTTGGCCCTTGAGACAATATTAAATTAACATTAGAGTTGGCCCGCCAGTATTATACAGCGCATTCACCGCTAATACTCATACTTACCAACACTCCCGATTTTCAGTGCCCCTCTCGAAAGTCTCCCGGGGCAAGCATTCTCACGAATTTCTCCCGATTTCCACCCGGACAACAATATTGGGGGCGTGCCTTAAAGGCACTGCCTTTAGCGTCCTCTACAACCTGTCGTAACGTCTGCCTCCATACAAACAGCGTGCCGGCCCCTGTCACATGGTATATGCGGCTTCTACACACACATAAGTGAATGCAAAGTATACTTTATCAACAGCCATACAGGTCACACTGAGGGTGGCCGCATAAACAACTTTAACACTGTTACAAATATGCGCCACACTGTGAAACCACACCACACAAGAATGACAAACACATTTGGGGAGAACATCCGCACCGTAACACAACATAAACACAACAGAACAAATACCCAGAACCCCTTGCAGCACTAACTCTTCCGGGACACTACAATATACACCCCCCGCTACCACCAAACCCCGCCCCCCCCCAACCTCGCCCACCTGAGCCCCGACATTAATGAACTAGCATCCAAGAAAAGATGGCAGGGATCTGGCTTGGGCACATCAGATTAGATCAGTGTGTTGAAAACTGAGTAGTTTAAAGTCCTGAATGGTTGATTTATTCATTGTTATTGTATTTTCAAATTTATTAGCCTGTGGAAAAAGTTAATGTTGATATTTACCTCAGAAGGCTGCAAATAGAAAAGAGGCGTTCCACTTTTTATTCAAATTTTATTTAATATACCATTGATGTTTTTTCGTTGTTTTTTTGAAAGTTGATTTTGCACTATTAAGTTATATAAGCCTTGCTTGTTCCATATTCAGTGTTAAAGCAAATCAGTGTAGCAAACTGAGCAATAATTAACATTTTATTCATGCACTTTCTCTTGCTACTTCAAGGCTTGAATGTTTGATTCATTCATTATTGTTATTTTATTTTCCAATTTATTATTAGCCTGTGGAAAAAGTTTATTTTGATATTTACTTCAGAAGGCTGCAAATAGAAGAGAGGCATTACATTTTTATTTAAATGTTATTTGATGTATCATTGATATTTTTGAATTATTATTATTATTATTTGAAACTCGATTTTGCACGTCACTATAAAGTTATATAAGCCTTGCTTGTTCAATATTCAATGCAAAACTTGTTTGGGTCCCTATTAAAAGGTTAATTTGTTCAACCTTGGCCCGCGGCTTTGTTCAGCTTTAAATTTTGGCCCACTCTGTATTTGAGTTTGACACCCCTGGTTTAGGTAGTTGTGCGTTTAAAGTTTTATTATCATAGTTAGGGTTGTCCCGATATTAATATTTTGACGTTAGCATAATTGACTTTATTTTTTAACATAATATCTTATGATAATTAAACATACGTTTCCTATTGCAATCAAAGAACAATGTTGGCAATAAATAAAATAGTGAACATACTAGACAACCACTCTTTCAGTAGTAAGTAAGCAAACTAATTTGGCTGCTGATGTAAGCAGTAACATAGTGTGTCATTTCGCATTGTATCATTTTGTCAAAAATTATGAGGGACAAGCGGTAGGAAATGGATGGATTATTAATATATTTGCTCATTTACTGTTAATGGCCTTCTCTGTGAGCGCTTTGAGTATCTAATAGAAAGGCGCTATATAAATAAAATATTTTATTATAATTATAATAATCTCTGCCCGCTTTCTGTTTTAACATGTTCTATCTACACTTCTGTTAAAATGTATTAGACACATAATGTTCTGTTGTTTGGATACTTTACATAAGTTTTTTCTTTTTTCTTTTATGCCACAAATTTGGGTATTAATCCAAATTAATCCAAGTAGTTATGGGGTCATACTTTTTTCTTTTTTTTTGTGCTGTCCAGCTTCTCCGGCAAATCATATTGTTGATGTAGATTCCCATATCGGCTGCAGTAATTTACTTTGCAAAAGAGAAGTGTGAGATACTTCTCTTGTTGCCTTATTTGTATTTGACTTTATTAAATGTATTTATATTATCATTTGGTGCAGCCGGGCCGGAGGGGATAGAAAGAGAAAAAAAGGAAGACAGAGGGGGAAATTTTGGGGACAAGAGGGGGATAAGACAGAGAGACAACAACAACAACAACAACAATAGAACAACATCAGCAAATTCGATATGTGCAAATATGATAGTAAAAGTGATAGCAAAGAAGCAGTTAGTGAAATAAATAATAATACAGAAATGACAATGAGCATTATTACACTACAAATGGAGCATTACAAATACCAATAGAAATAGTACTATTGATTATGAATAATAACAATAATTGACCTCTATTATCAACAATACAATTGTTCAAATACATATATGTAATGATAACTTGAAATACAAAAGAATGCAGATAAATAGAGGGGAAGAAGGAGAAGCCAGCTATATTAACCTTGTAGATTGTTATAGTCACTATAGGTTAAGCTTTGTCAGTGTGCCATGTGTTACCCAGTTTCCCCTAGGGCAACAACGTTAATATATGTTTGATGAAACGTGATTATATGCATGAGTGTATGACCCCATATGTACTTGTATATGTACAGTATGTATGTTTGTACAGTGGATGTACATTATGTGTATATGTATGTTTGTACAGTGAATGTATATGTACAGTTTGTGTATATGTACGTTTGTACAGTGAATGTATATGTACAGTATGTGGGGTCATACTTGAAAACATAATGTGTCCAGGGACGTATTTCCTGTGTTTCTAAACATAATATACATTGAAAATAATCATTACAATGGATAGATGGTGTAGACCCACCCTTTAGTATACATTCAGGAGGGCTAGCTTACTGTTTGCGGTTAGCTATTGTATCCTCTAACGGTGTGTAGTGAAGTATGTTTAGCTATTTATTGTCTTGCGGGGATGGTATTTGTAAGAAACTTACTTTATTTGTCGCCAAAGAGGCAAGGATTAGCGATTTAGAAGTAGCTAAAACACTACTGCGAGACGTTAGCCGCTCGCGAGTTATTAGCTCGCTATGTTTTAAAGCACCACTTGCATAGCAGCGCGTCAGTGTTTATAGCTCCACATACTTTATCGTTAGTTTTGAAGCCAAAATACCTCCATCCGCCCTCTTCTTTCTCCACACTGTTTCTGCTTGCAAGTGCTGTGTTTGCTTGGGTTGACTAACATGTCGATGAAAAAAAAAGTACCTGTATTTTTTTAAAGGCAGTATAGTAATTTTAAATAGTTTAAATTAAGCACAGTACTTTATTAGTACCGGTATACCGTACCACCCTAACCGTAGTGTGGGATTTGTAAATATCGTGGAGTGATTTTGTTTTGAAATAACACACACATGTTTCGTAATTGCTTGCTATGGCGAGCTCACGTCGTGAACGGCCTTAGTTTGACGTTGGGATAAAACCAATGATTGGAATTGGTCGTGGTTAGAATAAGAAGTCGACGAATGCCCTCTTTTGGAATTCATTGTCAAGCCCTAAGGTTTGTGGAAAGCACTTTGCACTGTTTGTGATGGGAAAGTGATTAACTATGGTGGCAAGGATTATGTGCCTTGAAACAGCATTGCGAGAAAAGCAAACATGCAGAGAAGAAAAAATTGAGAAAAGAAAACTACAAAGTGCCTGGCATATTGTTGACAAGTAGATATTAATGTCGCATTTTAACCATGATTTAAAACACTAAACCCACTAACTTGTACTAGATCTAGTGCTGCATGGCCAAAGTTGCCTAAAAAGCCCTATAAAGTATAATCATTAATTTATTACGATTACAAGCTTCATGTTATAATTGAACAAACACAAACTTGTAGCAGAATGCAATCTCACACTCTCACACTACTTCAACACAATATGAGTTTTTACAATTACTATATTTGTTGTCATAGTAATGTTTTTTTTTTTTTTTAATTATTTGGAATTTCAAATTGATCTTTTGAAATATGAAAACAATAGCCCCAGTGTTACTTTTTTTTTTTTTGGTTTACCTCTCTGCGATCCCTGAAATTCATTATTAAAATTAAACTAAATGTGCAACCCTTTTTGTTTGTGCTGAATATATCGTAAACAGAAAAGGACGCAAATGGAGGCGTTCGTAAATCGAGACTCCACTGTATATATTTATATTTTCCACATCAGTGATTCTAAATGTACTAATTATATTATGTGTTATTGTGTTATTTATTATGCAGTTTTGTATTTATACTAAAAATGTAATTGTTTGTTAAAACCAAGACATCCCATTAAATCAACTTATTTATTTTTTTTATATTCAAATATTGAAAAAACTACTTATTTGTTTTTTATGAATGCTTGTATCATTTGAATGAACAAATGATGCACGCATTGATAGTGATCATATGTTGTGAATGCAATCTGTGCATTGACTACTCTAAGTCAGGCGTGGAAATATATCCTGCAAAATAAAAATGGTTGCTAAATTGTGGCAAGTGTATTCATTTTTGTGAGATATCGAAAGGGACAAGCGGTAGAAAATGGATGGATGAATGGATGTATCTGGGCTAATCCTCCAATTGATATGTGTGGAAAGAGGATTTCTTGCCCCCAGCTTATTGTCTCAATACATTATTAAGAAGACAAGGCCAGCTAGGCAAGCCTTTAGATGATTCTACCTTTTTTTTTTTTTTTACTGTGGCTTGTTTTAATTAGGACCTTTTCCTTGTGATTTGCTCTATTTCCTTGACGCCATTGTGGGAATTACTGTACACGTTATATATGTTAAACCCCTGCAACACAGCCTGGGGTGAGAAAGAACGTACATACATACTGTACATACATTAGGCCAGTGTTTTTCAACCACTGTGCCGCGGCACACTAGTGTACCGTGAGATATTGTTTGGTGTGCCGTGGGAAATGATGCAATTTCACCTAATTGGTCGGAAAAATATTTTTACAAACAAGTAATTATATTCCGCAAACAATGTGCTGTCTGGAGATCAGCAGAGTAACCTTGTAATACTCTTCCGTACCAGTAGGTGGCAGCAGGTAGCTCATTGCTTTGTAAGCCTACTTTGAGACAAGAGAATTAATGATGGTTATGGTTTGAAGGCATATCGAAAAATTGCGTCAGGTATTTGATGAGAACGACTTTACATTGTCAATATAGGCTATTGAGTTTCGTTTTTAACATTTTCTGCTGGTGGTGTCTGTCATGTATTGGTTACTCGGGTCACAGGACAATACCGGAACCATTGCAAGGGGAACTTAAGGGCGGGGGACACCTGGAAGTGGAAAAAGTAAGAGCGGAAATAAAAGGCAGAAAAAGACAATAAGCTTTCTTTTGGTGTATTATTCAGCTTAGATTGCTAATAAGTGAACTAATAAGTGACAAGTTTGGCACACAACAATGGCGACGAGAATGGTATAGTGTCCCCCTGGATTTTTTCAATGAAAAAAATGTGCCTTGGCTCAAAAAAGGTTGAAAACCACTGAAATAGGCATAGCACATGACCAGTGTGAAGGGCATATTGAACAAAGAGAACATCTTTTTTTTGTTATACAAATAGTCAGACCAGTTCTGCACAATCCATGTATAATAAAAGGGCTGTCAAAAGACACAAATAAGCATGTATCTTACTAAATTGTGAAAATTTGCCAATTGGATAATTCACTGATTAATAATCATGCCTATCAAATTTTCACCTTTTGCCTAACCATTAATCATTTTGGTGCCAAAAAGTACTTCAATCAATGGTGACTACGTGTGCAACAATCAAGCAGGATTATTTTTAGATAACAAGGGGCACACCTAAGATGTGCCTAATTAGTTTGTGTTGGCTAGATGATTACGATTGGCACTGTAAAAAAATAAAAAAATAAAAATCACTAAGGTGAAGACAACAGAGTGCTTCGTACCTGATTGCACTCACCTTGTGGCGAGAGGCACACTATGTCAAACACACATCTGTTCACCAGGGATGGGTGAGTAATTTCCTTTGATTGGGAATACTTAATGATGCCTTAATGTGCCGGAGCATCAGCCTACATCATCATGCCATTACGATGTTTTGATCTTTGTTGTCACAGTGTCTCTTAAAGCCGAATTAGGTCGACATGATGATGACACCTGACTCTTGTGTCCTTTTTCTGACTAAACACAGTGAATGAGAAAGCTCCCCGCCATGCTCCCCCTCTTCAGGCTCCTCATTATGATGTTGACGCTGAGATCAGGGAATGCTTCTGCAAATTAGGTGTGTTTTGCTCTTTAATTAGCCACTACTCGACAGAATACATATTGCTACAAGCCCAGCAAATGAATGAATGAGTGCAGACTCGTGTTGTCCCGATACCAATATTTTGGTACCGGTACCAAAATTATTTCGATACTTTTCGGTACTTTTCTAAATAAAGGGCACCACAATAGAATTGCATTATTGGCTTTATTTTAACAAAAAATCTTACGGTACATTAAACATACGTTTTTTATTGCAATTTAGTCCTTAAATAAAATAGTGAACATACAAGCCAACTTGTCTTTTAGTAGTAAGTAAACAAACAAAGCCTCTAATTTAGTCTGCTGACGTATGCAGTAACATATTGTGTCATTTATCATTCTATTATTTTGTCAAAATTATTAAGGACAAGTGGTAGAAAATGAATTATCAATCTACTTGTTCATTTACTGTTAATATCTGCTTACTTTCTCTTTTAACATGTTCTATCTACACTTCTGTTAAAATGTAATAATCACTTATTATTTTGTTGTTTGATACTTTACATTAGTCTCGGATAATACCACAAATTTGGGTATCAATCCGATACCAAGTACTTACAGGATCATACATTGGTCATATTCAAAGTCCTCATGTGTCCAGGGACATATTTATTTTATAAACATAATATGAATTTTTAAAAGCCGAAAGAAGATGCTGTGATGCTAAAAAATATCGACGTAATTGTAGTAGTATCGACTAGATACGTGCATGTACTTGGTATCATTACAGTGGATGTCAGGTGTGGATCCAGCAATAGCGTTTGTTTACATTTTGATGCCGGTGAGCTACGGTGTGTAGTGAAGCATGTTTAGCTATTCCTCCTCCTGCAGGGATGATACTTGTAAGAAACGTTCTTTATTTGTCGCCATGGAAACCAGGATTAGTGATTTAGAAGTAGCTAAAACACTGCCTATGGCGGATGGATGTTAGCCGCTAGCTAGCCAGCCATGTCTTAAAGCATCTCTTCCTGAGGGCGTTTCAGTGTTATAACTTCACCTTTATCGTTAGTTATTAAGCCAAAATGCGTCCGTTCTCCCTTTTCTGTCTACACACCTTGTCTGTTTGTAAGTACTCTGTGATTGTGTGCCGCCGAACATGCTCCTCTGCTCGTAAACCAGCAATGACTCGAAGTGACGACTACACGGGGGGTGCGGAACTGGTACGTTTCAGGGGAGGTATAGTACCGAGAATTATTCATTAGTATCGCGGTACTATACTAATACCGGTATACCGTACAACCGTAGTGCAGACTAAACAATGCCCCTGAACGCCTCACTCATGGCCCCCCGGCAGATAGGAAATCACCGTCATCATTCATTCATGGGACGTTTCCTTTTTAAAACAATTACCTCAGGAGAGCTATCAGACATTTTAAGGCTACCTGCATTTCTTGCAGCTGTTCTGTGTGTATTTTGGTTTGACAGACTCTTTGAAAATTGCATGAGTCCATTAGCAAATATCTGCTTTCCGTCCGAATTAATAATGGAGAGTTCAGGCTTTATGTGACCTCACCTTTTCTCACAACTAGGTCAAGGTGCTCTGAAATGAATGAGGTTGACACTGGCGTTAAAATTCATACATAAAAACAACATTAACGAAATGTAGTCTGTATTTTAGGTCGAGGCAACCCGCGGCTCTCCAGCCGCATGTGGCTCTTTAGCACTGCCCTGGTGGCTTCCTGGAGCTTTTTCAAAAATGGAAAAAGATGGGGGAAAGATATATTTGTTGTTTTAATAATGTTTCTGTAGGAGGACAAACATAACACAAACCCTCCTAATTGTTAGAAAGCCCGCTGTTTAATATGTTTGTGTTTATGCTTCACTGATGACAGCGCCGTTTTGTCCTCTCTTTGTCGCTGCCACAGAAAGACGTGTTGTATGCCACTCCTTCTTTGTCTCATTTTGTCCACCAAACATTTTATGCTGTGCGTGAATGCACACAGGTGATCTTTGTTGATGTTATTGACTTGGGTGGAGTGCTAATAATCCATGCTAACATGCTATTTAGGCTAGCTCATACTTGCCAACCTTGAGACCTCCGATTTCGGGAGGTGGGGGGAGGGGGGTGGGGGTGGGCGTGGTCGGGGTGGGATGGGGGCGTTGTTGGGGGCGTGGCTAAAAGGGGAGGAGTATATTTACAGCTAGAATTCACCAAGTCAAGTATTTCATATAGATAGATATATATATACCAGTATATATATATAAGAAATACTTGATGTTCAGTGAATTCTAGCTATATATATATATATATATATATATATATATATATATATATATATATATATATACATATACGTATATATATATATTTATTTTATTATATATATATATATATATATATATATATATATATATATATATATATATAATAAATACTTGAATTTCAGTGTTCATTTATTTACACATATACACACACATAACACTCATCTACTCATTGTTGAGTTAAGGGTTGAATTGTCCATCCTTGTTCTATTCTCTGTCACTATTTTTCGAACCATGCTGAACACCCTCTCTGAAGATGCATTGCTGTGTGGCACGCACAAAAGTGCTTTCATCAAATGCACTAGATGGCAGTATTGTCCTGTTTAAGAGTGTCACAACATTGCTGTTTACGGCAGACGAACTGCTTTACGGTATACATAAACTTGACTGCTGTTGTTGTGTGTTGTTGCCGCGCTGGGAGGACGTTAATGAAACTGCCTAACAATAAACCCACATAAGAAACCAAGAACTCGCCCTCCATCATTCTACAGTTATAACGTGATTGGGCAGGTATGCTGTTTACATTGTGGGTTAGCGGACTCAGGTCCGCCTGAATTTCGGGAGATTTTCGGGAGAAAATTTGTCCCGGTAGGTTTTCGGGAGAGGCGCTGAATTTCGGGAGTCTCCCGGAAAATCCGCGAGGGTTGGCAAGTATGGGCTAGCTGTGTGTACATATTGCATCATTATGCCTCGTTTGTGGGTATATTTGAGTTAATTTAATTTCCTTTACTTATGTCCTTTGTGTATTTAATTTATATTTGCATGTCTCATGACACGTTATCTGTATGTAATATTGGCTGCATTTCTGATTGTGTGCCATGTTGTTCCAGACCACAGCAAACGTTACCCAGCTTGCAAAGATTGTAATAAATTCATTAGAAGAAGACAGTCTGTCCTTTCCTTTAACTTGGACACACACATCTGTAACTTTGGCAGTTTTAAGCCAGTAATTTCCGCAAGTTATCTTACCCTCTGAGACACTCACTCAATATGTTGCCTTCATTATAACACTTATATAAGGCTTTTAACTTTTTGCGGCTCCAGACAGATTTGGTTTTTTTGTATTTTTGGTCCAATATGGCTCTTTCAACATGTTGAGTAGCCGATCCCTGGTCTAGGCGGTGGCAGTTGACACAACGGGTCGTCCCGCTCCTTCCAGGAATAGAGTAGAACAGAATAAAATTGCTTTAAGTCAGACTGAGATTTCAAGTCGTTGTGATGTGTTGTCGCTTTGTTTACAGAGATCATGCAAAGTATATTGACACCAATTAATACGATTACTCCAGACAAGTTCAGTTCAATACTTGGGAGAGACTTTAACACGTTTGCAGTAAATTGTAAGAGTGCTCCTGTTGTGTAGAGGAACTTGGACCAGTGAAAACACATCGGCAGAGCCTTGCATTGACATTTTACCTTCCTAAAGGTTAAGTTCCACTGCAGTGGACTCTTGTATTTTGCATACCAGGACTATTTTTTTCTGAAATGTGTTACTGTGAAAAAAAAACAGAACAAAAACATGCCCACTTCAGTAAAAGGTGGCTCTCAAAATAAGAATAATAAGGAACGAAGAGGTACGGACCCCTGGTCCTGAGATTTCTGGAAATGTGGCCCTGTGAACAATTTAGTTGAATAGCCCGAGAGTAGGGGTCGGCTCCCTGGAGCTTTTTCAAAAATGTATGAAAATGGAAAAAGATGAGGGAAAATTATACTTTTTGTTTTAAAAGGGTTTCTGTAGAAGGACATTCATGACACAAACCTCTCTAGTTGTTAGAAAACCCACTTTTTTATATTAAACATGCTTCACTGATGAGAGTATTTGGCGAACACCGTTTTGTCCTACTAATTTTGGCGGTCCTTGAACTCACCGTAGTTTGTTTACATGTACAACTTTCTCCGACGCGGCCACAGAAAGACGTGTTTTATGCCACTCCTTCTTTGTCTCATTTTGTCCACCAAACTTTTCATGCTGTGGGTGAATGCACAAAGGTGAGCTTTGTTGATGTTATTGACTTGTTGGAGTGCTAATCAGACATATTTGGCCACTGCAAGGCTGCAAGCTATTTGATACTAACATGCTATTTACGCTAACTGTATGTACATATTGCATCATTGTGCCTCGTGTGTAGCTTTATTGGAGCTCATTTAATTTCCTTTACTTATTTATGTCATCTGTGTATTTAATTAGTTTGCATATCTCATGACACATTATCTGTATTTAATATTGGCTGCATGTGCTGTTTTGGACCACAGCAAATGTTACCCAGCTTGCAAAGATTGTAATAAATCCATTAGAAGAAGGCAGCCTGTCGTTTCCTTTAAATTGGACACACACATCTTTACCTTAGGCCATTCTAAGCCAGTCATTTCCAGGATGTATCTCAGACTCTGAGAAGCCTCTGTTTTACTAATGTTTTCCAATGTTGTAAAAATGTGTAGAATAGATATTAAATTTCAACATTTCTGTCAATGAAGATTTGCATCAGCCTGCGTCATTTTGATAGTAGGCTATTATAGCTAATATACAGTAGACACTTACATCATGTGTTGCTTTCATTATAACACTTATATAAAGCTTTACATTGTTTGCTGCTCCAGACAGTTCTTGTTTTGTATTTTTGATCCCTTATGGCTATTTCAACATTTTGGGTTGCCAACCCCTGCAATCCATAAACATAAAGATTTTTACTTCGGTTATTGTTCGTAATCTGCTCCAAAAAGTCAAACGATGGCAAAATTGCACAAAAACAGAAGCTGTTTTTCCCCAAAAGAAGTAATGCAAATCCAATTAATCCATTTTTAGTATTTATACAAACACATTTTATATGTAGTAATATATAGTTATACATGCAGAAAACAAAGTGAAATAAATATAAATGAGGAATTAAATGTAACTTTTACCTTTTATTTTTAACCTCGTAGACGCCACTTAAATTTAAAAGTGTTTTTCCCCTTTTTTATCAAAATACTGGCCTTTACAACTTTCTTTGGCCCCATAGTCGCTTATTTCACAGTCGTACTAAAAAAAAACAAAAAATACAGAGACTCTTTGTTAGGGTACTTGATTCTGCGTATGATAACCGAGATGGCATACAAAAACCTAGGCAAACTTTTAGCAACATTTTTCGTTAAAAAACAAATCATCCAAAAAGTTGGCGTACAGAGGCATAGTACCACTATATCAATCTGACCAGACAGATCACGCAAAATAGATACATTATACGGTAAGGGTGAATAGTTTGCCACAACCATGTGAATCTTTTACACAGCAACGTGGCATTCCTGAACAGGACAATGGGCCCCATTCAGCAACCATTCTTAAGAACATTATTGTTCTTAGGCCCACTTACGAAGTTTTTAAGGAGATTTTTGTATTCACCAATGTTTTCTTAGCTGGGATTTGTTCGTAGGTAAGAACAAAATCTACGAGTGCTCCAGAGCACTCTAAGGGTGGCCTATTTGTTCTTAAGTGTGACAAGTTCCCTTACTTCTATTGTCTAATGTTAAATTAATATCATAGATAGATAGATAGATAGATAGATATAGACAAGACAGACAGACATATAACAAAATGAGCAATATATAGACATTTCAAAATACTGTGTGCGTGCACACACACGCACACACACACAAACACACACACACACACACACACACACACACACACACACGTCGCAGATTGTGCCCTGGGGAGGGAGCGCATATTTCACGACCATGTTTTGTCCAAAGTGACGAATATTTATTTGACCGCTTCGGGGCTACCTCAGCAGTCCCCCCTTTCTTAAACTTACGTTTTGACATTATGTATTTCCCCTGCGGGATAATACGAATTTCTCATTTGTAATCTGTTGTGTGTTTTCTCTGTGTGTCTGATGTTCGGCTTTTCTGCCGGAATTGTGCCCTTATATGGGGAATTAAGGGCGTTTACCTCTGCAAATTATGGAATTAAGGGTGTTTACATATGCATATTGGGGAAATAAGGGCGTGTTTATATGCAAATTATGATAGACACTTACACGCGCTAATTATTTGGCATTCAGCAACTTAAGAACAGCAGGTGGGAACAATTTGGGCGTTTAAGAACATGTCATGAATCTGAATGGACTCCTCTTAGGAAATCACTTCGGAAGAAAGATAAAAGGAAAAGTTTGGAACTTATCGCTGAATGAGGCCCAATGTCGTCCCAATTTTCTTACCACCATTTTGCATCAGTGTCCTGCTTTCAAAATTGACTTTACTCACTGGCAAATGTGGAGATATATGTTTTTCATTGGATGTAGCTGTTAGTATGATTTATTTTGGAAATTATTTTGAGATCAAAAATGTATAATGATGCAAAGCGCAAAATGTACTTCCAATATAGCCAGAAGCGGGTCACAATAGTTTGTAGAAACTAAGTGGCTAAAGCACATTTCCTACTTTGAGCAGATGCCCACTCACTCTACAGTCAGCCAATACCTCGAGGTAAAAAAAAAACTGCTTGGGAAGATTGGTAGTTATGAACCGTAATTCCTGTTCCTGCGCGAGGCGGCAGAGTTCCCCGATGCATACTATTGAAGATGGAGCAGTTACTGACTGTTGAATATTACATTACATATCCTCATAGGAATTGAGTGGGGAATACTGCATTTGAAATCTTGAGTATATGTGCATATGTATTTTCATAACATTCTATAGTTTTTCAAAAAAAACTTCCCTTTTCTAGTTAACATTTTAAAGCAGGGGTACCCAAGCTTTTTGACTCGGGGGGCCGCATTGAGTTAAAAAAAATATGGCCGGGGGCCAGATTATACAAACCCCGTTTCCATATGAGTTGGGAAATTGTGTTAGATGTAAATATAAACAGAATACAATGATTTGCAAATCATTTTCAACCCATATTCAACTAAATGCACTACAAAGACAAGATATTTGATGTTCAAATTCATAAACTTTTTTTTTTTTTTGCAAATAATAATTCACTTAGAATTTCATGGCTGCAACACGTGCCAAAGTAGTTGGGAAAGGGCATGTTCACCACTGTGTTACATCACCTTTTCTTTTAACAACACTCAATACACGTTTGGGAACTGAGGAAACTAATTGTTGAAGCTTTGAAAGTGGAATTCTTTCCCATTCTTGTTTTATTTATATATATATATATATATATATATATATATATATATATATATATATATATATATATATATATATATATATATATATATATATATATATACATATACATGCAACAACACATTTCCCTATATATATATATATATATATATATATATATATATATATATATATATATATATATACATATATATATGTATACATATATATACATATATATATGTATACATATATATGTATACATATATATGTATATATACACATATACATATATATATACATGTGTGTGTGTGTATATATATATATATATATATATATATATATATATATATATATATATATATATGTATGTGTGGGAAAAAAATCACAAGACTATTTCATCTCTACAGGCCTGTTTCATGAGGGGGGGTACCCTCAATCATCAGGAGATTTTAATGGGAGCATTCGCATACCATGGTTTATATAGGGCACAGAGTGGGTGGGTACAGGCTGGCCTAGGGGCGTGGTGGTTGGCTCATGTGTTACCTAGGAGGTGTTTCCGTCTATGGCGGCATGTTGTTACAATTTCGCTGCGCTTGTTGAGGGATGACAGGTCTGGACGGTAAATAATAAACAGTTTCTCTTTCAAGCATAGGTTGCATCTTTTATTACCACTATTGTAAGGTGTGCTGGATGCAAGAATTTGCCATGTTATTGAATATTCAACATTATTGTCTTTGAGGTCCCAAATGTGTTTGCTGAGTATATATATATATATATATATATATATATATACTGTACATATACATACTGTATATATACATACATATATATATATATATATATATATATATATATATATATATACTGTACATATACATACTGTATATATACATACATATATATATATATATATATATATATGTATATGTGTTTATACATTAGAGATGCGCGGATAGGCAATTATTTCATCCGCAACCGCATCACAAAAGTCGTCATCCATCCGCCATCCACCTGAACCAACATTTTATCAAAACCACACCCGCCTGCTATCCGCCCGTTGTTATATATCTAATATAGACGATGCAAGGCATTAGTGAGGTTAGAAAGCTTTTGCCTGTTAAAGAAAGGAGACTGATCCAATGGAGAAGAGACATTCAATGCGTGATAATTTTATTTATCATTATTATAATATTATTGTCATTTCCATTAAGAAAGTGTTGACTATTGTTGCCAATGCCCTCAGATCAGGAGTGCGTTCCTCACACTTTGTGTGCGCAGTTGCAGCAAGCAGAACGAAGCTTTTAAGAAGTTAAAAAAATGTTTTAGAAAGACTAGGCCTATATTTTCGTTAGGTAAAAAAAAAATTCTGAATTTATTTCAATGAATATTAACTTGTTAACGTTATAATGCTCAAATAGGGACGAGGGCGGGGTGCACAGTGAAGCAGTGAACAATTTCGCGACAAAGATGAACCTTTATTGATTGATCTGCAGCCATGACAAAATATCAGACAATCTCCATAGTCAACGACAGGAAGGAAAATAAAGATAAACACATAGCCTATCTTGTAGGCATAGGCATAGGCTCATACGTTTTTAAGTTGAAATAAAAAAATAAATAAAAAATGTGCCTCATAAGCCTTAGGCTGTCAATCACGTGCACAAACTTAAATTATACAATAACATATGTATGTCATCTCTTTTTAAACAAAAATAAATTAAATAAATAATAATAATAAATTACCTGCAACTTATTGGCCAAGGCAAATAGCTGAAGGGGGGAAATCAAACCCATCAGACTGCACTTTATCATCAAACTTGAATTATAATGAAAATAGACGGTCGCGACAAACAAAGCAGGCTAAATAGCCTTACATTGTCGCCAATCGGAGATGCGCTTCACTTGAAAGCGAGGCCAAATAATTATTCACACATAGTAGTATATCTCGAATAGAAAAAAAACACAATAAACAATTGCCTTAATTCCTTCGCATTGTAGTGCGCCCAAACAACACGTAACCATCAAAATTATTTAGCTGACCGAACTCAATATAGGTTAGACATGGGCTTATTTGGTATAGCCTATAGGTAACGTAGACTAATTCGTTTAACATATCCAACAGTATGTCTACTTACTTTTTTTTTGTTAGCACTATGCAGGAATAAAATGGCATCTACAGTGCCAGGATTCATGCGAGAGCGCCTGGCCTCTAAAATGCGCCCTGCTGCGCTGAAGGAGCGCTCACTTGCGCCACTTGTTGCTGGGACGCGGTGCCATCTTTTTCTTTTTTTCTTCTTCTTCTGTTGTGTTGTGTTGTGTTGTGCTGCAGTGCCTGATGAATAATTGACTGTTTCAAAGAGTGCTGCTCGTTTTTCGTATGTGGGTAACAACATTTAACTATGTATATATATTTCCGAATTGGTTCAACCGCCAACCGCCCGCATCTATTTAAAATCTATTTTTACCCGCCCGACCCGCGGTCTATCCGCGGACTCCGCTGTTGTGTCCGCAAACCGCGCATCTCTAATATACATGTGTGTATATATATATATATATATTCCGAGCACGATGGTGTCACGTTATCGGTGGAAAAATGCATTTTCAAACGGCTAGGAGACACCAAGAGCGGTAGAAAATGGATTAGAAATAACAGATTAAAGAAAATTATGATAAAAACAAACAAAAAAAAAACTTTTTTTTTTTTTTTTAAACTTGGGACTTCTGCGGGCAATAGTTTGGGGACCCCTGTTTTAAAGGGTCATATTATGATTTTTTTTTTCCACATTTGAAGTCCTTCCTTGTGGTCTACATAACATGTAATGGTGTTTTTTTGGTAAAAAATGTTTTGCATGGATTATGTTTTGCAGACCATCGTCAAGCTACTCTCGTACCGTCTCTTTAGGATGCGCCATTTTGTGGGCGGTGATATTTACGTGCCAAAGCCCTCCTCCAGACCAAGCCCCCTTCGACCGCGTCTCCACCCAGTAGACACAGTAGTTTTTAGTGGTTCCATTTGGAGACTACTGACAGATATAAATTAGAACTATACGCTACTTTGTATCGGCAATGGCAGCAGAGGAGGATTTCAGCATGCATGTGCATGTACGAGCCAGTCTTCCCCACAACAACTACAACTTTGAACTGCAGCTGAATTAAAAATGGCAGACTCGCACAAACCTCTTTTGGTAAACCTCTACCATATATGGAAATATCCATCGCAGTAACTTGGAAATATATGTCGCTAAAGTCTCCAATTCCGAACAGCTAGTTTGGAAAAAGGCAATATTGTTTTATAAATATCTCTGTCATGTCTCTATGGTATGATTTCACATTTTCAGGACTTATTTGGATCCCTAATACACAAAAACAGGTACCAAAAGCTAAGAAAAGCCCCTTTAGACTAAAATCCAATTGAATTCTTGACAGATTGTTCATCAGCCATGGCAACTACCAACACAGTTTGTTTTGTCATGACACATTTTTCATGCTATAAAGATTGTCCTGTTATTATTACAATTATTTTTTATTTTTAACCTTTTTGGGATTAGTGCCGTGCCGTGTGCATCATTTACACTTAATGCTGTATTTGTTACATCTGGACGGAAACAGCCCCTTGTGGTTATTAAAGTGATATTTATAAACGATAATCCTCATAATCCATATATATGTACATAATCGCTCAACCGTGACTCAATTTACATTTATTGTGAGCAGCTATGTCACCAGTGTCAGGAGCAGGTCCATGTCAATATGATGGAATGTCAATGTTTTTGTTACATAACCCTTTGGAGTTGTTGTTTTTTTAAGCCTCTGATGAACATAAAAAAGCTTGACCCACACTTAGTTGTATTAAATCACTTATATAACATTCGAATTGTCCTTTTCTTTATTTATTTTTATTTTTTTTATGTTTGACATAGCGACACAGCTGCAGCTCAGTGTGCACACAATGTTTCCATCTGGGCATGTGCCTGCGTCTGCCGACCATAGGAGGGTATAATTAGGAGCTAAACGCTGCTTTAAGTCAGAATGTGGTCTGCGAGCCTTTCCAAAGGACAACCAGTCTTGCGTTTTGTGGTTTTTGCCATCAAATGCAAATTGCAGCGTTGAAAAGGAGTGGCACTGACTCATAGGCTTCATAATGTCCAGGAGCTCTCATCCGCTGAAACGTTCAAGCGCTGCCATGCGTCTAAAGTAACGTTCATGGGTTTTTTTTCTCCCCCAGATAGCCCACTGGCCATTAAAAACAAGATTCGGCCCAGTTATAATTTTCTAGACCCTCCTTATTTTGTGGAAGGGGTAAAAAAAAAAAAAAAAGCCCCTGAGAACCTGATGTTGAAGACATGCCAACAACAAGGAAGTCAATGTTAGCCTATGGTGTAAAGAATGGCAAAAGACCAAAACAAGTACATAAAACAAACATTTAACTGTATGCCCATAAGATGGGGACTTTAGTGTGAGCGGGGTGAATATTTCACATGTTTTTTTGTTTTTTTTCATCTTCCAAGTGACGAAGTGTGATCTGGAAAGGAAGGCTTCTTTGACAGGGATATTTACCCAAAAATCTCATCCTCGCTGACAGATGGGCCAACAGAGACTAATCAAAAGCTGGATGTCGCCAAAAAACGGCCCCAGCATAAATATTTGTCCACGCCATGCAGTTCCCTGGCAAAGTTTTTATTACTTGAGCGATTTAATTAGAGGTGTATCAGGTCGTCAAACCATCTGGTTTTAGGATGTCCATGTTACTGTACATGTTTCACACATCCTGCATGCATTTGCAGTTTTGCAGTGCATTGGTCATATAACATATGACATAGGGTATGGCTGCTTAAGCTTTTTTCTGAAGCTTTTTTTTTTTTTAAACTGCTTTCTGAAAAGCACCAAATCTAAATTTTACTTTTGAATGTTGGAAAAACTGTTTAGAAGTAACGTGCAGTACCGTATAATATAATATAATATAATATAATTTGCCTTTTTCCAAACTATATAATATAATATATATATATATATATATATATATATATATATATATATATATATATATATATATATATATATATATATATATAAATATTAAAAAAAATATAAAAAAAATATGAATACATTTTTTTTCAATCGATTTTTTAAAAATGAGAATCGATTCTGAATCGCAAAACGTGAGAATCGTGATTCGAATTCGAATACATTTTTTCCCACACCCCTAATATATATATATACAGGGTTCGAATATAACCGCGGCAAGTGCCGCGGCCGCCCTTGTGACTTGCCGTAATGCCCTAAAAAATTTACCAGCATCGACGGCAAGAACATGCCATCACCGCTCTTGACTTTTTACTTATTAATGGACAATTGTAACGTAATTGTTTCCTCGAATAATTTGAAAAAAAACACCCCAAGATTAATTTTTTTCTTACATTTTCAACTGTTTAAGACATCGCATAATTAACGTTAATCGGTATAAACAACATGGGCGCAGCCATTTTGGGCGTAAGGGGACACTATGCCCATTTTTTTTCCAAATATAGGTTTATGAATATATATATATATATATATATATATATATATATATATATATATATATATATATATATATATATATATATATATATGTTTATGAATATATATATATATTAGGGCTGTGAATCTTTGGGTGTCCCACGATTCGATTCAATATCGATTCTTGGGGGTCACGATTCGATTCAAAATCTTTTTTTTTTCTCAATTCAACACGATTCCCGATTCAAAAACGATTATTTTCCCGATTCAAAACGATTCTCTATTCATTCAATACATAGGATTTCAGCAGGATCTACCCCAGTCTGCTGACATGCAAGCAGAGTAGTATATTTTTGTAAAAAGCTTTATAATTGTAAAGGACAATGTTTTATCAACTGATTGCAATAATGTAAATTTGTTTTAACTATTAAATGAACCAAAAATATGACTTATTTTATCTTTTTGAAAATATTGAACACAGTGTGTATATATATAAATGTGTGTGTATATGTAAAAGTGCGTATACATGTGTATGTGTGTGTGTATATATATATGTGTGTGTGTGTGCATGTATATGTATAAATGTGTAAGAGAATGCGTGTGTATATATATATGTGTGTGTGTGTGTGTATGTATATATGTAGATGTGTGTGTGTGTATATGTACAGTATATACGTGTGTGTGTATATGTATATATGTACGTGTGTGTGTGTGTATATGTATATATGTGTGCGTGTATATGTATATAAGTGTATATATGTGTGTGTGTGTGTGTGTACGTTTGCATATATATATGTGTGTGTGTGTGTATATATATATATATATAAATGTATATATATATATATATATATATATATTTGAGTATATATATATATATATATATATATATATATATATATATATATACATTTATATATATATATTTTTATATATATATATATGGGAAACACTGTATTGATGATCACCGGTGGTGTTGTGGTGGTACAAGCTTATGCCTTCCATTGCAAATGCAGAGAATATGGGTTTGATTCCCAGGCTAGGTTTTTGTCAGGAAGGACATTCGACGTAAAAAGTACGCCACAAACCTTCGTGTGATTGACTAAACCTGAAAGTGGGTAAAAAATTTACCATATGTACTACTGATAAGCCACAATCTGTTAGATACAAGATTATATAAGACTCATAGGCCAAAATAGGAAATAACAGCAAACAAAATAAATCCACATTTTAGAGTACTCTAACTCCGGTCATGTTAGAGTGAGGCCTCATTCTTGTTTTTGGAGTTTTACTATGTAAGAGATTTCAAACTGTTTTTTGTGCCATGTGTTGATAAAATACGACGATTAATCACACATTGATCTTGGATCTTGTATTTAAACGCCATCTTGTTTTTATCTTTTTTGTTGAATGATATTGTTGGCCCGTACTTTGACTTTATTTCTAACTAATTACACCAAAGCAGAAATTTATGACACAATAAGAGTCTTTTCTTGGATAATTTTTGGGATGTTTTGTTTCTTGCCTTCTGAGGAAAATGTACCCTGCAAGCCAGCGCCAGACTTTGACTCTCATATTCTCTGTGGGGAAGTACAGGAAATGACTTTGGTCAACCACAAGTTACTTGAAGAACAAAAAAGAAAAAAGAAAAGGGGGGAACATATATTTAGGAATAAATGCACAGCCGTCCCCAATCAAGACTGATGGTGTTATAGTCAGCCTCCTCATGATTCTCTCATTTTTTTACTTTGTGTTTAGTAATTGAGATTTTAGTTGGATTCCGTAGAGATAACGAGCATTTGTTTGCACAAATCATTTCAGCATTCCGTGACCAAATAATCCAACTCTCGTGCAAGCGCCTGCTGGCTGTGATAGCATGTGTGCTTTGCAGTGTACAGTAATACAGTAATACTCACAGTCCTAAATCCAGCTCTCTCAATATTGCTCTTATGGAGCGCGGCAGTTTAAATCATCAAGCCACAGTTTGCGCAGAGAAATAGAAACTTGTGGTTTGTTCAAGTGGAGTTTGTATTCTAGCGCCCCGGTGATGAAAAAAACATTTATTTACACGGAGGGCTTTTTTTTTTTTTTCTTCTAATTTTCATTTGAGCTCACTCTGAAAGGCACAAAAAGAATACTGTGTTTTTTGAATGAAATTCAGTAAATAAGAATGTGGATGTTTCTCCGTGTGAGCGACGTGTTTACTCCGGTGGTTTGGGCCGTGGCCAAAAAAGGAAGAAGACTTTTTTAGAAATAATCATGCGGTGACGAGGGTACGTTAATTACCCAGGATACTCGTCCCAGTGGTAAATGATATGCCGCTGTGAGCAGGCAGTATGCAAACGAAAAAGGAAAAATAAAGCCCAAAATGCACTAAATGATTAGTTTTGTATCAGGGGCAGTTGTTTATTGACCCACCAGATCCAGCAGATGGTATGTATATAATAAGAGTGTAATGATTGATCGATATATCGATAGCACGATTTATATTCCTAAATTTTAAGTACACTATATACACTATATTGCCAAAAGTATTTGGCCACCTGCCTTGACTTACATAAGAACTTGAAGTGCCATCCCATTCCTTACCCAAAGGGTTCAATATGATGTCGGTCCACCTTTTGCAGCTTTTACAGCTTCAACTCTTCTGGGAAGGCTGTCCACAAGGTTGCGGAGTGTGTTTGTAGGAATTTTCGACCATTCTTCCATAAGCGCATTGGTGAGGTCACACACTGATGTTGGTCGAGAAGGCTTGGCTCTCAGTGTCTGTTCTAATACATCCCAAAGGTGTTCTATCGGGTTCAGGTCAGGACTCTGTGCAGGCCAGTCAAGTTCATCCACAGCAGACTCTGTCATCCATGTCTTTATGGACCTTGCTTTGTGCACTGGTGCACAGTCATGTTGGAAGAGGAAGGGGCCCGCTCCAAACTGTTCCCACAAGGTTGGGAGCATGGAATTGTACAAAATGTTTTGGTATTCTGGAGCATTCAAAGTTCCTTTCACTGGAACTAAGGGGCCAAGCCCAACTCCCGAAAAACAACCCCACACCACAATTCCTCCTCCACCAAATTTCACACTCGGCACAATGCAGTCCGAAATGTACCGCTAATTGGAAGGTCACATGGAGTTTGGAGCTTTGTAGCAACTGACTGTGCAGAAAGTCGCCTACCTCTTTGTACTATGCGCTTCAGTATCCGCTGATCCCTCTCTTTCAGTTTACGTGGCCTACCCTTCATGGCTGAGTTGCTGTTGTTTCCAAACTCTTACATTTTCTTATAAGAAAGCCGACAGTTGACTTTGAAATATTTAGGAGCGAGGACATTTCACGACTTTATTTGTTGCACAGGTGGCATCCTATGACAGTTCCACGCTGGAAATCACTGAGCTCCTGAGAGCGGCCCATTCTTTCACAAATGTTTGTAGAAACAGTCTCCATGCCTAAGTGCTTGATTTTATACACCTGTCGCCGGGCCAAGTGATTAGGACACCTGATTCTGATCATTTGGTTGGGTGGCCAAATACTTTTGGCAATATAGTGTATATCGATCTGTGCTCGGCAGGTTTGCCGTCCAAGAGATAGGCATCGATCAAAGATCGTTTTTAAAGGTAATTGATAGATTTTATCAAAGGAAAACATTGGGACAGACAGACAGAGTCTGGTGTGGATGAACTTGACTGGCTTGCACAGAGTCCTGACCTGAACCCGATAGAACACATTTGGGATGAATTAGAACGGAGACAGTGTGTGACCTCACTAATGCGCTTTTGAAAGAATGGTCTAAAATTCCTACAAACACAGACTTTATATAAAGTTCAGCATTTTTAATAATAAGATGTTAAACGTTAAGTCTATTTTTGGCGTCTTCAAAACAAAAAAAAGGCAGATATCTACGGCGGTCGAGAAAGCTCACGACCAACGCAAACGCTGCAAGACAATAGTGTAATATTTGTGACATGTGCGACTTTAAGAAGTGGTGCAGTTACGCATGCAATTGCGGCAGCGTAAATGGGTTCACACGTAAGATTGGGTGTCTTTGGGCTTAGAGTCTAAATGTGAGTTGTAGCGAATAGCAGCTCTTGCATACGTGTGTTTTGACTCTGAGTTTGTTACCGCTTGTAAATAAAGCGTTTGATATCGGATTTCCACTGGATGCGAAATAGCTCCGGAACGGCACCCGCACGGCGGCGGACTTTTTCCAGTTTTATTTAAGTCAATGCGTCCGTTTCCCCCGCCTGCGAAACGTCGCGGACATGTTCTGCATTTTATACGCAGAGCTTCTATATTTGCCGGAGGCCACGACAAATCTGTTCGATTTGGTTAAAATCTGTTTGTGTTGGACAGGAAGTCATGCACAAACACAAAATAAATTATGCAGTTTACTTTCAAAATAAAATAGTCAGTTTTGAAGGTGGATCATATTTTACACTTTGAAATGTCCAAATGGGTGGCTAACTCGGGTTGTCCCGATACAAATATTTTGGTACCGGTACCAAAATGTATTTCGATACCTTTCAATACTTTTCTGAATAAAGGGAACCCCAAAAAATGGAACATTAAACATATGTTTAATTTTGTCCTTAAATAAAATAGTGAACATACTTGACAAATTGTCTTTTAGTAGTAAGTAAGCAAACAAAGGCTCCTAATTTAGTCTGCTGACGTATGCAGTAACATATTGTGTCATTTATCATTCTATTATTTTGTCAAAATGATGAGGGACAAGCTGTAAAACTTTATTATTAATCCACTTGTTAATATCTGGTTATTTTCTGTTTCAACATGTTCTATCTACACTTCTGTTAAAATGTAATAATTACTTATTCTTCTGCTCTAATGCTTTACATTAGTTTTGGATGATACCACAAATGTAGGTATGGATCCGATACCAAGTAGTCACCGGATCATACATTGGTCATATTCAAAGTCCTCATGTGTCCAGGGACATATTTCCTGAGTTTATAAACAAAATATGAATTTTTAACGATAAAAAATATTGATGTAATCATAGTAGTATCGACTAGATCCGCTATTGTATTTGGTATCATTAGACTGGATGTCAGGTGTAGATTCACCCATGGCATTTGTTTATTAGTGGTGACCCCTGTGAGCTATCGTATCCTCTTACGGAGTGTAGCAGCTATTCCTCGTCCTGCAGGGATGATACTTGTAAGAAACGTACTTTATTCGTCGCCATGGAGGCAAGGATTAGTGATTTAGAAGTAGCTAAAACACTGCAGACTGCGGATGGATGTTCGCCGCTAGCTCGCTAGTCATGTCTTAAAGCACCTCTACCTGAGGGCGTTGCAGCGTTATAACTTCACCTTTATCTTTAGTTTTTAGGCCAAAATGCGTCCGTTCTCCCTTTTCTAACTACACACCGTGTCTGCTTGTAAGTATTCTGTGATTGTGCGCTGCCGAACATGCTCCTCTGCTCGTAAAACCAGCAATGTCACAATGTGACGTCATGCCCGAGAACCGGTACTTTTCAAACAGTATAGTACCGTTTTTGATTCATTAGTACCGCCATACTATACTAGTACTGGTATACCGTACAACCCTAGTGGCGACAGACACAAAGTCAGCATGTCAAAGGTTTTCAGATGAAATTTCACCTCGTTGACACAAATGGATGATTCAGGAGGTCCAAAATTAAAGAATAATATACAGGCATATCATGGGAAGCTGTTGGAAGATATGGGTTCCTGGTCAAATACCAGCTGATATGGACACCGAGAAAGCAGGGGAGTTGTTGTTGTGACACGCTTACCCGAGATGAGGTCACTGTTGTATTGTTACTTGCTAAAAAAATAAAGTTGTCGGTGTTGCCGTTAAGCACCTGTTATTAATGGCAGGGCCAAGTTTATTTACTTCTGCTCCTTTGGAAGGACAGAATAAACTGTATGTGGTTGGCTTTACAAACCCCGTTTCCATATGAGTTGGGAAATTGTGTTAGATGTAAATATAAACGGAATACAATGATTTGCAAATCCTTTCCAACCCATATTCAATTGAATGCACTACAAAGACAAGATATTTGATGTTCAAACTCATAAACTTTATTTTTTTTTGCAAATAATAATTAACTTAGAATTTCATGACTGCAACACGTGCCAAAGTAGTTGGGAAAGGGCATGTTCACCACTGTGTTACATGGCCTTTCCTTTTAACAACACTCAGTAAACGTTTGGGAACTGAGGAGACACATTTTTTAAGCTTCTCAGGTGGAATTCTTTCCCATTCTTGCTTGATGTACAGCTTAAGTTGTTCAACAGTCCGGGGGTCTCCGTTGTGGTATTTTAGGCTTCATAATGCGCCACACATTTTCAATGGGAGACAGGTCTGGACTACAGGCAGGCTAGTCTAGTACCCGCACTCATTTACTATGAAGCCACGTTGATGTAACACGGGGCTTGGCATTGTCTTGCTGAAATAAGCAGGGGCGTCCATGGTAACGTTGCTTGGATGGCAACATATGTTGCTCCAAAATGTGTACGTACCTTTCAGCATTAATGGCGCCTTCACAGATGTGTAAGTTACCCATGTCTTGGGCACTAATACACCCCCATACCATCACAGATGCTGGCTTTTCAACTTTGCGCCTATAACAATCCGGATGATTTTTTTCCTCTTTGGTCCGGAGGACACGACGTCCACAGTTTCCAAAAACAATTTGAAATGTGGACTCGTCAGACCACAGAACACTTTTCCACTTTGTATCAGTCCATCTTAGATGAGCTCAGGCCCAGCGAAGCCGACGGCGTTTCTGGGTGTTGTTGATAAACGGTTTTCGCCTTGCATAGGAGAGCTTTAACTTGCACTTACAGATGTAGCGACCAACTGTAGTTACTGACAGTGGGTTTCTGAAGTGTTCCTGAGCCCATGTGGTGATATCCTTTACACACTGATGTCGCTTATTGATGCAGTACAGCCTGAGGGATCGAAGGTCACAGGCTTAGCTGCTTACGTGCAGTGATTTCTCCAGATTCTCTGAACCCTTTGATGATATTACGGAGCGTAGATGGTGAAATCCCTAAATTCCTTGCAATAGCTGGTTGAGAAAGGTTTTTCTTAAACTGTTCAACAATTTACTCACGCATTTGTTGACAAAGTGATGACCCTCGCCCCATCCTTGTTTGTAAATGACTGAGAATTTCATGGAATCTACTTTTATACGCAATCATGGCACCCACCTGTTCCCAATTTGCCTGTTCACCTGTGGGATGTTCCAAATAAGTGTTTGATGAGCATTCCTCAACTTTATCAGTATTTATTGCCACCTTTCCCAACTTCTTTGTCACGTGTTGCTGGCATCAAATTCTAAAGTTAATGATTATTTGCAAAAAAAAATGTTTATCAGTTTGAACATCAAATATGTTGTCTTTGTAGCATATTCAACTGATTATGGGTTGAAAATGATTTGCAAAATCATTGTATTCCGTTTATATTTACATCTAACACAATTTCCTAACTCATATAGAAACAGGGTTTGTATTAAAACTACCCTTATTACGTGATAACGCACGGATTCGCGAGATCTCGTAAAAGTATGCGCTATTTCGCAGCTTTGACGAAGCCGCAACAGAACAGAGGTGGAGATTGCCGGACTTGGGATGATCTCGTGGTGACGCCGTCCTGAGACATTTTTTGATCCAGTGGAAATCCGGGGTGATTGTGTATTTTCGACTGTCTCTCCTTCTCATTACAATATCATATCTTTCAGCTACAGCACGATCGCAAAAGCCACGACAAATACAAACGACACAACACAATAGTTTTCCTGTCACCTCTAGTTCCTGGAACTAAAAGTTCCTGTGGACTTGTGTGGTTTGTGTTTCCACCGCATTTCACAGTTCAGGTAGTTTATAGAAATCAAGCTGATGACGTATCGATGAGTGGTACATTATATTTCTACACTAATACCATGCAAATAAACAAACACTATTAGGTCATGTTTCTTTTATTAAAGTGTATGTAAATAAAATACAAAGCAATAATATACATAATCATTGATTGATTGATTGATTGATTGAAACTTTTATTAGTAGATGGCACAGTACAGTACATATTCCGTACAATTGACCACTAAATGGTAACACCCGAATAAGTTTTTCAACTTGTTTAAGTCGGGGTCCACGTTAATCAATTCATGGTACAAATATATACTATCAGCATAATACAGTCATCACACAAGTTAATCATCAGAGTATATGCATTGAATTATTTACTATATTTACAATATAGTTTAAAAACAAAACGTACTAGGTTTCACATAAAAATTCTGGCTTTTGTCCGCAGTGTCCAACAGTCGGAGAGTCGTCCTCTCAGTAAATGATGAATTTGTGAGGGTCATCGGATTCCTTTGGTCCATTTCAGCTGTAAATTACAATATCCATCCATCCATCCATTTTCTGCCGCTTGTCCCTTTTTGGATAAATGTAAGTGTCTCACGCCGGCAACACGAACTTACGTTTAGCATTAGCTGACTACGTTAGCATTGGGCACCGCAGCTGCTGTTTTAGGTTGGGTTCTCTGGGTGGCTGGAGCCTGCACATACCGGGAGATACATATAGTGTACATATAAACACACATACATATGCACATTGTAATAGAAATACACAAGAAATAAGAAATAAACAATTTGTCGCACATATTTTAATGGTGCTCGTGATTTGTAAAAATACGTTTGAGGAACGCCCCCAACCGCGTTCAGCCAATTAGCTGTCGACAGCACAGCCCGCCCCCGAAAAGGTTCCAGGAACCTTCCAAAAGTCCCACCAAGCTGACAAGATCTCCGAAAAGTTCCGGAAGAACTAAATATACCAGAGTAGTTTTTGGTAGAAACACAGAGGGAACTTTTATTTATCCAGTTCCTGCGGTGGAAAAGAGCCTATTGATAAAGCTGCAACACTGTACTTTTTTTGAAAATTGCTTGAATGTAGATAATGTGAGCAGAAAGTGTTTTCTCTTGTTAATTCAACTTAAGGTGTTGGTTGCACTTTATTCCAATAAGATGTGAATGAATTGGCCATTAATTGTTGTTTACTTGCTTGTTTGTATCCATAATTCATTCATAAATAATCATCTTACAAGAAATAATAGGAATATGGGAAATGTCATCTGCAGTGTCCGGTTACTTTTATTTTACCCAGTATTTTTTTTAAATATTGAATAATTTTGAAATATCGAATAAAATCGTTAAAACGAATTATATACATATACAGTACATATATACGCATATACATATAGATAGGCTCCAGCACCCCCCGCGACCCCAAAAGGGATAAGCAGTAGAAAATGGATGGATATACATATATATATATACATATACATATATACATTTACATATATATATAAACATATAGATTCACATGTATACATATATACAGTATATAAGTGTGTGTGTATATATATATATATATATATATATATATATATATATATATATATATATATATCCATCCATCCATCCATTTTCTACCGCTTATTCCCTTTGAGGTCGCGGGGGCGCTGGAGCCTATCTCAGCTACAATCGGGCGGAAGGCGGGGTACACCCTGGACAAGTCGCCACCTCATCGCAGGGCCAACACAGATAGACAGACAACATTCACACTCACATCCACACACTAGGGCCAATTTAGTGTTGCCAATCAACTTATCCCCAGGTGCATGTCTTTGGAAGTGGGAGGAAGCCGGAGTACCCGGAGGGAACCCACGCAGTCACGGGGAGAACATGCAAACTCCACATAGAAAGATCCCGAGCCCGGGATTGAACCCAAGACTACTCAGGACCTTCGTATTGTGAGGCAGATGCACTAACCCCTCTGCCACCGTGAAGCCCTTATATATATATATATATATATATATATATATATATATATATATATATATATATATATATATATATATATATATATATATATATATATATATATATATATATATATATATATATATATATATATATATATATATATATATATGGGACGGTATAGCTCAGTTGGTAGAGCGGCCGTGCCAGCAATTTGAGGGTTGCAGGTTCGATCCCCGCTTCCGCCATCCTAGTCACTGCCGTTGTGTCCTTGGGCAAGACACTTTACCCAACTGCTCCCAGTGCCACCCACACTGGTTTAAATGTAACTTAGATATTGGGTTTCACTATGTAAAGCGCTTTGAGTCACTGGAGAAAAAGCGCTATATAAATGTAATTCACTTCACACTATATATATATATACATATATATAATATATGTATATACATATATATATATGTGTAAATATGTATATATGTATATATATATATATTTACACATATATACACTTATATACTGTATATGTATATACATATATATATATATGTCTTAATAAGGTTATCCAAAAAATAGTGCTCGATACCGTAGTAGAGCGCAATATATGTATGTGTGGGAAAAAAAATCACAAGACTATTTCATCTCTACACGCCTGTTTCATGAGGGGGGGTACCCTCAATCATCAGGAGATTTTTTATTTATTTTTTTTTTTCATCTCCTGATGATTGAGGGTACCCCCCCTCATGAAACAGGCCTGTAGAGATGAAATAGTCTTGTGATTTTTTCCCCACACATACATATACATATATATATATATATCCATATATATATATATATATATATGTACATATATATATATACACATATATATATATATATATGTATATACTTATATATATGTGTATATATGTGTAAATATATATACATATATATATATATATATATATATATATACATATATATATATATGTACATATATATATATACACATATATATATATATATATATGTATGTACTTATATATATGTGTATATATGTGTAAATATATATATATATATATATGTATATGTATATATATATATATATATATATATATATATATATATATATGATTCGTTTTAACAACGATTTAATTCGATATTTGTGATTGCTGATACGATTCAGGGACGATCTCATTTTGTTAAAACAATTCAATCCGAAATGATTCAATGAGTACTGTGAAAAAAATATTGGGTAAAATAAAAGTTAATGGACACTGCAGTTGAAGTTTCACATATTCCTATTATTTCTTGTAAAATAATTATTTATAAATGAATTATGGAGACAAACAAGCAAGTAAACAATAATTATGTGTGTATGTGTATATATATGTATATATATATATATATATATATATATATATATATATATATATATATATATATATATATATATATATATATATATATATACCCCGCCTTCCGCCCGATTGTAGCTGAGATAGGCTCCAGCGCCCCCCGCGACCCCAAAGGGAATAAGCGGTAGAAAATGGATGGATATATATATGTGTTGTGTGTGTGTGTGTGTGTGTGTGTGTGTGTGTGTGTGTGTGTGTGTGTGTGTGTGTGTGTGTGTGTGTGTGTAGATGTTTTTATGTTATTTTTTCAAATATATACATTACATAGATACATAGTATCCAAAACTGACCAAACGACAGTAAAATGTTCTGAAATATTAAAATATTATAAAAAATGTAATACTTAAGCCTTTTATTTATTTTTTCTAAACGGATATCGGAACCTTGAGTATTGGCTGATACTGATCTTGATCCTTAACAATATCAGCACGAATCATACATACTTGTATTATGTTGTTCTGCGGAATGTTAGAAAAGGCTTGACCAAGTAAAATTACTCAGACAGCAAACAATCGTAGGTATGGAAAACAAAAACCTATTTATTATCAACCATCTGTAATGGACTTTTACTATTTTTACGTTGAAGTTGAGTGGTAATTTTTTTTTTTTTTTAACTCCCAGTGGGTACAGCATTTTTTAAAGTCAAGATCATGATGCAGTAAGTTGAATGATGCGGACACGTTCGTTACTGGATACTTTCTTGGATACATTGTATCTGTAAGTAATATCCAACTATAATTATTCGATGCTCGTTTATATCGACAAATTTAGTGTTTTAGACTGCAAAATTTATTACACTTATTATGTCTTGCTGTTGTGTAGCTGCAAGCTCCGAGGAGCCATAGCTTACCGTTTAACTTTTGTAAATGACTGTTCACTGAAATACAAGACCAACTTTGTGCACTTGTTAACTGGCTGTCCAGCTTTCGGAGCGCTTGCCAACCCTCCCGAATTTTCCGGGAGACTCCCGAATTTCTCCCGATTTCCAGCCGGACCTGAGTGAGCACAGCCTGTCGTCACGTCCACTTTTCCTCCATATAAACAGCGTGCCGGCCGGCCCAGTCACGTTATAACATCTACGGCTTTTGGAGCTCGGTGCGCAACTACACTCACAACAAGAAGGAGACTATGATATATGTCTCTATTATATATGTCTCCGTTATCCATAGGTTTATCTATAACCCATAAAGTCGGCAGGCACGGATCTATTTCTCAGCGTGTGTTTATCCCAGCCGGCACGTTAATTCACTGACACACAACATCCGGATTCCCATCATGCATTGCTTCAAAACTACGGCAAGTAGTAATGTCCAAAAACATAACAGTATGGTTAGAAAAGCTGGTTAGAAAGATAGTGACAGAGAATAGATAGAGGATGGACAATTCAACCCTGAACTCACTCCTTTCTTGCAAATTCAATTTCACAGATGCTGCCCATACCTATGCTCCTTCAAAGGCTGTGCTACTGGCTGCAAAGCATTGCACTTTCAAATACAACAATGAGTAGAGAGGAGTGGTTTGTGTGTGTATTTGTAAATAAATGAACACTGAAATTCAAGTGTTTCTTATATATATATATGTATATATATATATATATATATATATATATATATATATATATATATATATATATATATATATATATATATATATATATATATATACATGCACCTAGGGGTAGGTTGATTGGCAACACTAAATGGTCCCTAGTGTGTGAATGTGAGTGTGAATGTTGTCTGTCTATCTGTGTTGGCCCTGCGATGAGGTGGCGACTTGTCCAGGGTGTACAACGCCTTTCGCCCGATTGTAGCTGAGATAGGCTCCAGCGCCCCCCGCGACCCCGAAGGGAATAAGCGGTAGAAAATGGATGGATGGATGTATATATATATATATATATATATATATATATATATATATAAGAAATATTTGAGTGAATTTTCGCTATAAATATACTCCTCCCCCCTTAACGCCGCCCCCCGGCACGTCCCGCCCACCTTGACCCCGCCCACACACACACAATCTTCCGAATTCGGAGGTCTCAAAGTTGGCAAGTATGGCGCTTATATCGGAGACTTTAGATGCAAGCCGATATGATTTGACACTTGTTTTTTGTGCTTGTATCGCACTGATATCAGACAGCAACATCAGGAGCGAGTCTGGTACTTCCATTATTTCTAATGGGAAATCCAAAAAAAGTTAATGGAATATTGTCAATTTTAAAGGAGCCACTTTATTTCACTGGAGATACAATATAGATTTAATCCCAATTTTAAACAATTTATTGTCTTATTGTGATGAGTCTTATTGCTGCTTTTTGCTTGTATCCTAAGTGTGTCTGACTAACTGAATGTAGAAGCAGTGGTTTCATTTGTAATGTATAAAAATCTAATTCTCTTTATGGTAAATCACACATTAAGATGAGTTTTTTTGGGGTTTTTTTTTATCCTAAATGTGCAGTGTGTCATCTGGAAATCTATGCTGATGACTAATCTCCATCTGCTGCAAAAGATCTCATTTGTTGCCTTTCAAACTTGACGATATAATCAGTGCCATGATGAGGACAGCATCTTTCAAATATGCTCGTCTCGCCTTTTCTGAAGCAAGATAATCATTTCCGAAAGTAACCTTTCACGTATATAGTTCTGAGGGGCCTCCTGTGGAATATTTTATATTGACTCACATCAGCACTGCAAACAGTTAGCATCCATCCTTGTTCGCCTGTGGTTGGAGATGTTATTCCGTGTGTGGCTGTTTGCCGTGCACGGCCATAAGCGTCTCCAATCTCTAAGCTCCTCCGCAGACTGGCCGTCTTCGTTTCCAGGCTGAAAATAGTAAAAAAAAAAAAAACGGCGGGGCGGCTGACGTATCGTGGTTTGGTGTGCAGCGAGGCCGCAGAAGCTTTATAAATTAGGTGCCGGGGTTTTACATGTATTCAGTCGCAATGAAAATAACGTATGCGTACACTTTCATTTTGAACGTGTCCTTGTGTGCAGCTTTTGAAACCTCTTGTCTGATTTGTGAAGATAATGGAGAGGAAAGAAGGTCAGGACTGTGGATTCAAGTACACAAAGAAGAACATGTCATCAACGGCGCTTTTGCACATGTGGTAACAATAACGTGAAGGCTACGAGAACATGTCTGCCAAGGCCGATGTCGCCTAACATTCTCTCTTCTGATATATCAACCTCCATGTTTGCCTTTGACAGTGGTTTCTTTTCCATACAATTCAAGCGTTAAAGCGATAGTTTTCCCATTAAAAACGTGCAAACGTAATTAATCCGTACCAGGGTCAAACTGTCGCCATGGTAAAATCTTTATTAAATGTACCTGCAATGTTTTAAGTTGAAGTTAGTTGAAGTCCCAACGATAGTCAGACACGCACTAGGTGTGGTGAAATTACCCTCTGCATTTGACCCATCCCCATGTTCACCCCGCTGGGAGGTGAGGGGAGGAGTGAGCAGCAGCGGTGGCCGCGCTCGGGAATTATTTTGGTGATTTAACCCCCAATTCCAACCCTTGATGCTGAGTGCCAAGCAGGGAGGCAACGGGTCCCATTTTTATAGTCTTTGGTATGACTCGGCCGGGGTTTGAACTCACGACCTACCAGTCTCAGGACGGACACTCTAATCACAAAACCACTGAGCAGGTCCTTTAAGTCATATTTCAAGAGTGCTTAATGGTCATTTCTAGAGATGCCGATAAATGCGTTAAAATGTAATATCGGAAATTATCGGTATAGTTTTTTGTTTTTATTTATTTATTTTTTATTTTATTAAATCAACATAAAAAACACAAGATACACTTACAATTAGTGCATCAACCCAAAAAACCTCCCTCCTCCATTCACACTCATTCACACAAAAGGGTTGTTTCTTTCTGTTATTAATATTCTGGTTCCTACATTATATATCAATATACATCAATACAGTCTGCAAGGGATACAGTCCGTAAGCACACATGATTGTGCGTGCTGCTGGTCCACTAATAGTACTATTAGTATGGTTGTCCATCGCATATATTTTACTAACGCTAAACTTTCCAAAATGTATGCCAATGTTGCAGACACATGTAATCGATGTCAATCGACTCCTGCAAACATGACACACATGTTCTGGCCTGTACCTGTCTGAAAGACTACTGGATTAAAATTTTAAACATCTTGCAGATGCACTAAATTTTAAGTTGACGCCTTGTGCAGAATTGGCTATTTTTGGAATTCCACCAAATTATCAAAAAATTAAGCAGACTTTTAGGGATTGCATCATTAATACAACATTAACATAAAACATTGGTCAAAAAAATATAAAATGTTTCAAATCGCACATTATCTTCTCTGTGGTGGTATCACACACACAAAAAATTAACGTCATTATTTGCTGCATTTTTTTAAGCAGCACTTAGATTGGATTCTCATTAGATTGTGTAAATGTTCTGACCGGTAAGTCAATGAAGCGCAGTCTTGTTTAAATAGGAGCCTTTGCATGTATTGACCTTTTTTACCACCGCCTCATTTTGTTCATTTAATTATTTTACCGCAGCTCAACATACCAAAGACTATAAAAATGGGACCCATTACCTCCCTGCTTGGCACTCAGCATAAAGTGTTGGAATTGGGGGTTAAATCACCAAAAATTATTCCCAGGCGCGGCCACCGCTGCTGCTCACTGCTCCCCTCACCTCCCAGGGGGTGATCAAGGGTGATGGGTCAAATGCAGAGAATAATTTTGCCACACTTTGTGTGTGTGTGACAATCATTGGAACTTTAAAGGCCTACTGAAATGTGATGTTCTTATTTAAACGGGGATAGCAGGTCCATTCTATGTGTCATACTTGATCATTTTGCGATATTGCCATATTTTTGCTGAAAGGATTTAGTAGAGAACATCGACGATAAAGTTCGCAACTTTTGGTCGCTGATAAAAAAAAGCCTTGCCTGTACCGGAAGTAGCAGACGATATGCGCGTGACGTCACAGGTTGTGGAGCTCCTCACATCTGCACATTGTTTACAATTATGGCCACCAGCAGCAAGAGAGATTCGGACCAAGAAAGCGACGATTTCCCCATTAATTTGAGCGAGGATGAAAGATTCGTGGATGAGGAAAGTGAGAGTGAAGGACTAGAGGGCAGTGGGAGTGATTCTGATAGGGAAGATGCTGTGAGAGGCGGGTGGGACCTGATATTCAGCTGAGAATGACTAAAACAGTAAATAAACACAAGACATATATATACTCTATTAGCCACAACACAACCAGGCTTATATTTAATATGCCACAACTTAATCCCGCATAACAAACACCTCCCCCCTCCCGTCCATATAACCCACCAATACAACTCAAACACCTGCACAACACACTCAATCCCACAGCCCAAAGTACCGTTCACCTCCCCAAAGTTCATACAGCACATATATTTCCTCAAAGTTCCCAAAGTTACGTACGTGACATGCACATAGCGGCACACACGTACGGGCAAGCGATCAAATGTTTGGAAGCCGCAGCTGCATTGCATGCGTACTCACGGTACCGCGTCTGCGCATCCAACTCAAAGTCCTCCGGGTAAGAGTCTCTGTTGTCCCAGTTCTCCACAGGCCAATGGTAAAGCTTGACTGTCATCTTTCGAGAATGTAAACAATGAAACACCGGCTGTGTTTTCGGCACAACAGTCAGGGAGTGCATTCTATGGCGGTGGTGCGTTATCCGGCACAACACCTGCCGCAATACACCGCTTCCCACCTACAGCTTTCTTCTTTGCTGTCTCCATTGTTCATTGAATAAATTGCAAAAGATTCACCAACACAGATGTCCAGAATACTGTGGAATTTTGCGATGAAAACAGACGACTTAATAGCTGGCCACCATGCTGTCCCCAAATGTCCTCTACAATCCGTGACGTCACGCGCAGGCGTCATCATACCGAGGCGTTTTCAGCAGGATATTTCGCGCAAAATTTAAAATTGCACTTTAGTAAGCTAACCCGGCCGTATTTGCATGTGTTGGAATGTTAAGATTTCATCATTGATATACAAACTATCAGACTGCGTGGTCGGTAGTAGTGGGTTTCAGTAGGCCTTTAACTTTAACTACTGCCTTGTGTACATGTGCTGAATCAAAACAAAATCACCCTCAATCAATCAATCAATCAATCAATTCCTTTATTGTCATTGTCATAATAACACTCAAGTCATACATGTCAACGAGATTTTGTTTGAGCTTTGTCCAGCGGCATAGAAACTGCATTGAAGTGCAGGTTGACCATAGTCTACAGTTTAGCATTGTCAAAAATATGGCGTATAGAGGGGTGTGGGGGCGGGAACAGTCAGATGTCTGATGGGTGTTACGTTGATGTTGCAGCAATGCAATGTCCAGAGCACAATTATTGAGGTGGTGAAGAGTGAGGTAATAAGATGGTCCGGGGCAGCAAAGTGGCAGGCTGTTCATTTAGCAGTCTCACAGCAAGATAAGCAAAATGATGAAAATAGTCACATGTATTTGCAAATGTTAATGAAATTTCACATAATATATTTTATTAATGAATGAATGTCAAAATCACGCTCCTGAATTCAACTGAAATGACACAATCGTAATTTTCTTCCTGTGCAACATTGCAATAGATGTGCTGCTGCATGTTTGTCCTTGCCAATAAACACTTGCTGTGAATGTCATTGCAACACTGCTTCCTAATGGGATCATATTATGATTTTTTTTTTTCCTACTCTAAATCAGCTCCTTGTGGTCTACATAACATGTAATGGTGGTGCTTTGGTCAAAATTGTGCATCGATTTTGTTTCAAGCCGCTTTCTGAATGCACCAATTTGTGGGCGGTCTTACATAAGTGCCGAAGCCCTTCTTCAGGCTAAGCCCGCTTTGACTTCGTCTCCACTCCGTCAACCATTTTTAGCGCGCCCATACGGAGTCTACTGATATAAGTTAGAAGTAGGTTTGTACGATATACTGATATTAGTGTAGTACCCAGATACTAATGAATCATATTCGGCACTATACCGCCTCTAAAAAGTACCGGTCACCCAACCCCCCGGCCCCCGTCGTAGTCACGCCGTGTCATTACTGGTTTATGAGCAAAGAGGCTTACAAGCAGACACGGTGTGTAGACCGAAAAGGGAGAACGGACGAATTTTGGCTTAAAAAGTAACGATAAAGGTGAAGTTATAACACTGAAACGCCCTCAGGAAGAGGTGCTTTAAGACATGGCTAGTTAGCTAGCGGCTTAAGTCCATCCGCAGTCTGCAGTGTTGTAGCTACTTCTAAAGTAAGTTTCTTTCAAATAAAGTAAGTTTCTTACAAGTATCATCGAGGAATAGCTAAACATGCTTCACTACACACCGTAGCTCACCGGCATCTAAATGTAAACAAACACCATTGGTTGATCTACACCTAACATCTACTGTAATGATACCAAGTACAGGAGCGTATCTAGTCAATACTACTATGATTACATAGATATTTTTTTGCATCACAAAATCTTCTTTTGGTTTTTTAAATTCATATTATGTTTATAAACTCAGGAAATATGTCCCTGAACACATGAGGACTTTGAATATGACCAATGTATGATCCTGTAACTACTTGGTAACGGATCGATACCTAAATTCGTGGTATCATTCAAAAATAATGTAAAGCATCCAAACAACAGAAGAATAAGTGATTATTACATTTTAACAGAAGTGTAGATAGAACATTTTAAAAGAGAAAATAAGCAGATATTAACAGTAAATGAACAAGTAGATTAATAATTCATTTTCTACCACTTGTCCTTAATAATTTTGAGAAAATAATAGAATGGAAAATGACACAATATGTTACTGCATACGTCAGCAGACAAATTAGGAGCCTTTGTTTGTTTACTTACTACTAAAAGACAAGGTGTCTAGTATGTTCACTATTTTATTTAAGGACAAACTTGTAATAAGATATATATGTTTAATGTACCGTAAAAGGTTTTTGTTAAAATAAAGCCAATAATGCAATTGTTTGTGGTCCTATTTATTCAGAAATATATCAAAGTATCAAAATACTTTGGCACCCCAAACCATCACTGATGGTGGAAACTTTACACTAGACTTCAGGCAACGTGGATCCTGTGCCTCTCTTGTCTTCCTCCAGACTCTGGGACCTCGATTTCCAAAGGAAATGCAAAATTTGCATGGTTGGGTGATGGTTTGGGGTGCCATGTCATCTGCTGGTGTCGGTCCACTCTGTTTCCTGAGATCCAGGGTCAACGCAGCCGTCTACCAGCAAGTTTTAGAGCACTTCATGCTTCCTGCTGCTGACCTGCTCTATGGAGATGGAGATTTCAAGTTCCAACAGGACTTGGCGCCTGCACACAGCGCAAAATCTACCCGTGCCTGGTTTACGGACCATGGTATTTCTGTTCTAAATTGGCCCGCCAACTCCCCTGACCTTAGCCCCATAGAAAATCTGTGGGGTATTGTAAAAAGGAAGATGCAGAATGCCAGACCCAAAAACGCAGAAGAGTTGAAGGCCACTATCAGAGCAACCTGGGCTCTCATAACACCTGAGCAGTGCCAGAAACTCATCGACTCCATGCCACGCCGCATTAACGCAGTAATTGAGGCAAAAGGAGCTCCAACCAAGTATTGAGTATTGTACATGCTCATATTTTTCATTTTCATACTTTTCAGTTGGCCAACATTTCTAAAAATCCCTTTTTTGTATTAGCCTTAAGTAATATTCTAATTTTGTGACACACGGAATTTTGGATTTTCATTTGTTGCCACTTCAAATCATCAAAATTAAATGAAATAAACATTTGAATGCATCAGTCTGTGTGCAATGAATAAATATAATGTACAAGTTACACCTTTTGAATGCAATTACTGAAATAAATCAAGTTTTTCAAAATATTCTAATTTACTGGCTTTTACCTGTATGTATGTATGTATGTATGTATGTATGTATATATATATATATATATATATATATATATATATATATATATACATATATATATACATATATATATCTATATATATATCAAATAAAACAAATTGTTTATCGATAAGCCATTTTCTATTTATTTTTTTATTACAACGTCAAAATAGGCCTAACAACACCAATGGTTGTAATTCTGTAGCACTTTGAGATTTGAAATCAAATGAAAAGTAGATTATAAATACAATCTATTATATAAATAATATGTATATTTAAATATATATATATATGTATATATATATATATATATATATATACAGTATATGTCCTTAAGTAACATCACCAGAATGATTGACAATTAGGAGGACCAATAGTCAACATAATCCACCCAGAAATAAATAAAACAAATGGCTTATTGATAAGCCATTTAAAAAAAAATGTTTTAATATTTATTTATATGTATCATTATTCTCCTACTCACCTTTCCAGTAGAGGCCTCTCCCCTCTCACTTTCTGTGCTCCTCTGCCCTGACTCCTACAGGTCAATAGGGGTTGTGGAGTGATTATTATTATTATCTACTGATGATAGTCATATGTGAATGAGCTCAGCTCCTGTTCTGCATGTGTAAAGTGAGAAACACAGCTGATGCTCCAGAAGGAAGTAACCCCAAAGATAGCAAATGGTAAAAAAAGAGCGCACATTTAACTTTATAAATAACCAGGACCTTCATGATGCATTTCGGGCTAACTAGCTAACTAAGTAGCAGCATTGTTTTAGAGCGGGAATGTAACTTTTTGTCAAACACAGACCTGGTGTAAAGTGGAGCTAATACATTTTACTACAAGCAGTGATGAATACTTACTTTCTTGAAAAGTTTCTTTTGTCCATTTTGCATCCATTCACGTTCTTGTTCTGCACCTGCAGTGCTGTGTGCTAATGTGCTTCGTACACCTGCAGGACCGCAAGCAAGGTCGCAGAGAAAATGCGGACTGGATTTTGAGTGATGTGGGCATTTTCTATATGAACAAGTGGAATGGATTGGATACCGACGCACTAAAGGGGCTCTCTACCTTACGCTATGAAGTGAGGGGAAACTGAGTGAATAATGACAGGTCATATGATTATTTATTTAAACTCATATTCGGGCCACTTTATAATGAATATTTCGGCATGTATTTGTAAAAAAAATAAAAAAATGTATAACACCAAATTATTTAGGGGGGCTTAAGAATATTTTAGGGGGGCTTGAGCCCCCCTAAAATAGGCCTAACAACGCCAATGTACTTGATACTGTTCCTGTCCTTGGTCCTTGAAGTCATCGCCATCAATGGCAGCACATTTCTCAGTGAGTGACTTAAAAGAGATCCACCGGCGAATGTTGAGCTTGTCACCCTTTGGAGACAGCGTGTTTTTGGCAAAATCCAAAACCGCACCTGGAGGGGTCGCGTCTGTCCCAAAAAGTCAATGTCAAGAATGACAAAACAGCATAAAAGTATGTTGAAAATAAAATCTAGTACATGTCCCTTGTGTGTGATTTAAGTTTTAAGTTGTGGATTCAACCGCCGCTCTTTCAAGCTTTTTTTCCGAGTTTACTTGGAAAAATAATTTAAAAATGAAAATACATCTTAATTTAGTCAGTTGTGCCTCAACTTGAATTTAATGATAGCTTTAGTCTAAGCCACCCTGCTTTGTGATAGTTCTATAATGTTCATTTTGAGGCGTTTTTCACATAGGACTTTAAAACATGATCACTTTAGCTTACCGTGCAGCAATCCAATTACCAAATTAATAATGCTGTTTTTACAGTACTTGGATTTGCCCGACTTTTTTCATTCTACCTGTCCTTTTTTGACCAAATAATACATTGGATGAATGAAGAATGATGATCTGAATGATGCAACTTCCTGTAGACCATGCATAATTTTTTATGCACCCCTATTAGGTACTAATATTTTGTTTTCTTTTTACTTCTTATCATTACTGATATTGGAGCCTTGAGTATTGACCAATGCCAATATTAATCCGATACGATATCAGCACAAATCTTCACACATACTTTTAATTATTTTGCAGTGTGTAATGTGAGAAAAGGCTTGATCTAGTGACATTAATCAAACAGATACAATGGTATTTATGAAAAACACTAACCTATTTAATTTTAATTTTCTGCAATGGACTTATGCTGTCTTTAATTGAAATGAAGTGGAAATTTGGTATTTGGCGACACTTGGGGGTCATAATAATTCATTAAATTCTGCGCATAACTCTCATGACGCAGTTGAATGATCCAGACACGATTGTTAGTGGAACTTTTCTGCCTTGGAAACTTTGTATATGTAAGTAGTGTGCTCCTATAATTATTTGATAGTTGCTTATATTGACAAATGTGGTATTTAGACTGCAATATTGTTCAATTCAGCACCGTTATTACATATGTCTAGCTTGTTGTGTACTTAGCTGCTGTGCACTGTAGCTGCTAGCTCCTAGTAGTATATAGTTTAGCCTGCCCTGTTTACCAAATGACTTCACTAAAATACAAGAAAAAACAACATTGTATGCTTATTGGAGAACATTTAGCTGTTAATCGACTGCCGAGTTTTGCACAAGTAGTAAACACACTGCAGTACTGTTTGTATTTCAGTTGCAAGCTAATATCATCCGATACTTGTTTTTCTGCTTATATCGGGCTAATATCCGATATCCTCTAGGTCGGGGATCAGCAACCCGCGGCTCTTTAGTGCCACCCTCGTGGCACTTTAAAAAAAGGATTGAAAATGGAAAAAGATGGGAACTTTTTTTGTTTTGTCTTAGTATGTTTTTTTGTTTGAGGACAAACATGACACAAACCTTCCAAATTGTTAGAAAGCCCACTGTTTAATATATTTGTGTGTATGCTTCACTGATGAGAATATTTGGTGAACATCGTTTTGTCCTACTAATTTTGGCAGTTCTTGAACTCACCGTAGTGTGGAGTGTGACACAACAGTTTGTTTACATAAAAAATTGTTCTCTCCTTCTTTGTCTCATTTTGTCCACCAAACCTTTTATACTGTGCGTGAATGCACAAAGGTGTGCTTTGTTGATGCTATTGACTAGTGTGGAGTGCTAATCAGGAATATTTGGTCAGTGCATGACTGCAAGCTAATCAATGCTAACATGCTATTTAGACTAGCTGTATGTACATATTGCATCATTATGCCTCATTTGTAGATATATTTGAGCTCATTTAATATCCTTTACTTTTATCCTCTTTGTATATAATTTAGTTTTGCAAGTCTCACGACACATTATACTGTATGTAATATTGGCTGCATTTCAGATAGTTGTTTGTGTGCCATGTTGTTCCAGACCACAGCAAACATTACCTAGATTGCCAAACATTGTAATAAATCTATTAAAAGAAGACAGCCTGCCATTTCCTTTAACTTGGAGACACACATCTATACCTTTGGCCATTAAAAGCCAGTAATTTCCAGGAGTTATCTCACCCTCTGAGTAGCCTCTGATTTACAAATGTTTTCCAATGTTGTAAAAAATGTGTAGAATAAATATTACATTTCAACATTTCTGTCAACAAAGATTTGCGTCACCCCGCGACACATTTTGATAGTAGGCTAATATAGTTAAATATAGACACTTACGTCATGTTTTGCCTTCATTGTAAGACTTATATAAGGCTTTTAATTTTTTGGGGCTCCAGACAGATTAGTTTTTTGGATTTTTGGTCCAATATGGCTCTTTCAACGTTTTGGGTTGCCGACCCCTGCTCTAGGTACTAATGTGCCGCTGTATTTTTGTATTTGTACAATTTGTAATGTATGTAGGAATTCATAAATCATGTACTTGATTTTCTCTTGTTATCTTTTCTTGCAGGCACATGCAGACGATGTCCTCACTAAAGAGGAGCAGATAGCGCTACTGTTCAAAGCCAAGCGCAAGTGTGAAAGCATCAAGTCGAGGCACAAATTTCCCGGTGAGTAGTAAGTCGCATAAAAGGTCTCCCGTTTATAAACAGGTTTGGTTCCTACGTTGGACGTCAATTTTTTTGTGTGTGATTATATTTAAATGAACACCTAAATCCCTTACTTTGTACACAGAATACACAAAGCCGTATAAAAAACAGTAATAAATAGATTAAATGCACAATTAAATGAAACAGTAATAAGTTGTAGCAAGATACAATCTTTTTCTATGACTGGGTAAGCGGCTGGTGTTGGTTGTCATTTTTGATTTGCATTCCTTCCCTTTTTTTAATTTGACCCAGGAGCATTCCAAGGAATATGTGCTGTTTGCTTGTCAAACCCCTTAAAATAAACTAAAATGTCTGTCTATGTTCCAACTCTGATTCTGATGAACAACTTAAAATATGTTTTGGCCTATGTGAGGGAACTTTTTTTTTTTTGTACATGGTTCCTATGGCCAAGATGACTAATTTCAGTAACTGGACTGAAAGTAACAGGAGTGAGCAAATACACGAAATATACAGTAGCCACATAGCATGCTGACACTAAGCACAGGGATTAGAGGGAACACATTGTATTTTAAAAATGTATATAAATAATAATGGTACCAAGACTGCTAATATTTCAACACTATTCATAGTTGAAATCTCAAATGTACAGAAAAATAAATGGCCTTCTTAAGGCCTGCAAAATCTGAATGATGCAACTTCCCGTAGACCATGTGACTTGCAGACTATTCCAAATTTTTCAGATTGGATAATGTGTTCGGGTACCAGGACTGAGTGTACACCCAGAGATGCAACTTAAGTGTGATTTTTTTAAATAACATAAACTTAAAGCACAAACATGTAAAAAAAAAAAAACATAAAAGTTGAAGGAGGATTCATATGGCCCCATTTATCATGGCATACCTGATACATGAAACGTGACAAATCAGGGGGTGCCCTATCCACTTTAGCCGCCATATGGCAGTATGGCAGAGTGTTCAATATCTTAAACTGTGTTTTGTGGAAATTTTAATTTAAACCACAGCGTCAGTTGCTATGTAGAGTGGCGCTTTCCATCATTTTCAGCAGACTGCATAGCAAAATTATTAACCCCCCCTCGTACATATACTGTAATATTGTACATGGTAATTGGGATTTGTTATATATTGTATATATTATATAAAAATCTAATATACACTGATATATTATAATGTGTCAATATTACATATGTTATATTTTATATTGCTACTATGGTAGATTTTTAGTCTACTTTATACCTGCATTATCCTTTTAATCCTTACCCTTTCCATCCATTGTAACTGAAATACTGTGTGAAAATGGTCACTTGTGAATCAATATAGTTTGTATAAGTATAAGTCTAAGTCCTCTCATGCGAGATCCACCCAGGAATGGGGGCATATGAATCCCTTCCCTACTGTTATAACATTTCTGAATAAATCACATTTCACCGTGAATTCTAAATTAAGTTATCAACAAACCCTATTTGAATTATTATTTTTTTTATTACAGCATTCTAAGTTCGTTTAGATTACTTTTTAAAATAGCATTCATTAAATTTACCATCAAATCAATGTTTAGGACACTGTATTTTATTTAAAAAAATGTATTTACAGGTAACTTTAGCATGCATTTATACATGTGAACCCATTTGCCGAAGTTGTGTCTAATTTCACTTCCATGCATGGCGGTTTTCTTTACTGACGACCATCATGGGCGTCTGTCGCATGCTTGGGAGGCACAATAAAGGGCGGAAGGTTGGCGAGAGAGAAAAGAGGCAACTTTGTCCTTTAGAGTAAGCTACAAGTGACTAGGTATTCTTCCGCCATGCACACATAACTAGTTCTTCAGCAAGTCTTGTAATTACAAACCAAACCTTCCTGGGTTTTTAATTCCTTTATGGGAGTGCTTCCTAACCATGGAATGTTCTAAACTCATGACCACCTTGAGGAGATATGACTTTCATTTGGGAAAAAAAAACAGATCAAATAAATATACACTGTTTTGCCAAAAGTATTTGGCCACCTGCCTTGACTCACATATGAACTTGAAGTGCCATCCCATTCCTAACCCATAGGGTTCAGTATGATGTCGGTCCACCTTTTGCAGCTATTACAGCTTCAACTCTTCTGTGAAGGCTGTCCACAAGGTTGCGGAGTGTGTCTATAGGAATTTTCGACCATTTTTCCAAAAGCGCATTGGTGAGGTCACACACTGATGTTGGCCGAGAAGGCCTGGCTCTCTGTCTCCGTTCTAATTCATCCCAAAGGTGTTTTATCGGGTTCAGGTCAGGACTCTGTGCAGGCCAGTCAAGTTCATCCACACCAGACTCTGTCATCCATGTCTTTATGGACCTTGCTTTGTGCACTGGTGCACAGTCATGTTGGAAGAGGAGGGGTCCACTCCAAACTGTTCCCACAAGGTTGGGAGCATGGAATTGTCCAAAATGTTTTGGTATCCTGGAGCATTTAAAGTTAATTTCACTGGAACTAAGGGGCCAAGCCCAACTTTTGAAAAACAACCCCACACCATAATTCCTCCTCCACCAAATTTCACACAATGCAACCCGAAATGTACCGTTCTCCTGGAAACCTCCAAACCCAGACTCGTCCATCAGATTGCCAGATGGAAAAGCGTGATTCATCACTCCAGACAAGGCGTCGCCACTGCTCTAGGGTCCAGTGGCGACGTGCTTTACACCACTGCATCCGACATTTTGCATCGGACTTGGTAATGTCTGGCTTAGATGCAGCTGCTCGGCCATGGAGACCCATTCCATGAAGCTCTCTGTGTACTGTACGTGGGCTAATTGGAAGGTCACATGAAGTTTGGAGCTCTGCAGAAACCGACTGTGCAGAAAATTGGCGACCTCTTTGCACTATGCGCTTCAGCATCCGCTGACCCTTCTCTGTCAGTTTACGTGGCCTACCACTTCGGGGCTGAGTTGCTGTTGTTCCCAAACCTTAAATTTTCTTATAATGAAGCCGACAGTTGACTTTGGAATATTTAGGAGCGAGGAAATTTCACGACTGGATTTGTTGCACAGGTGGCATCCTATGACAGTTCCACGCTGGAAATCACTGAGCTCCTGAGATCGGCCCATTCTTTCACAAATGTTTTTAGAAACAGTCTCCTTGCCTAAGTGCTTGATTTTATACACCTGTGGCCGGGCCAAGTGATTAGGACACCTGATTCTCATCATTTGGATGGGTGGCCAAATACTTTTGGCAAAATAGTGTATAATAAGATGCAGTGACCATCAGCAGGAAGTCACTGTTCAATCCCTCCGTGCGTCAAGAGTGTTGAGCGTGGGAGCTTGAATAAAAAACACAATCATTCCAACCCAAAGAGGCTGCTCATGGCTCACAAAATGCATTACCCTTGATTAGCTTTCCAATGGAGTGACTTTCCTCTAGCTTTATTGACTTGGAAATGAAAGGCTGAGGGACATGGGGACATTTTATGCAGCTAAATGGTCTTATGGAGCCGAGCGGGCTTTGCTATGGGGGGCGCTTCCACATGGAGATAACGTGAAGCCTTGTGACGACACATGTGGCATATAGCAAGGAAGTGTGCCAGGAGCTTTTTTTTTACGGTTAGATGAATCAATGAACACAAACAACAAGGTCCGCTAGGGACGGTAAAGACCCCGTGGCAGTCGCTTGTTGATGACTGTACCGCGCTTGGGGCTGAAAATCAATTCGGTTGTTGCATGAACTGAAAGAGTTAAGTATCATGTAGAAATGAGGCTAAAATCATTAGCATAGGCTATATGCGGATTTCTTCTAACATTCACTGGTGTTATGTAAGCATTTGGCAACTTAACCAATGATGCGGAGTGCATTAAAACGTAGCTCTCTTTTGCCATAAGGTCATTTATTAAAATAACCGATGCTGAAGAATTGGAGCAAACAGCTAAGCCAGCATTAACAACCTTTATTTATTTCTCCAGGAAAGTCCCACTTAGATTAGGAATCTTTTTTTTCCAAGTGAGTCTTGCTACAGACATACATACATACACCAGTGTGGGAGGCAGTGGGAACAAGGTGAAGTGTCTTGCCCAAGGACACAAGGGCAGTTGGCGCATTCGTACCAGGAACCCCCATCTATATATATATATATATATATATATATATATATATATATATATATATATATATATATATATATATATATATATATATAATTACCATATTTTTCAGACTATAAGTTGCAGTTTTTTTCATACTTTGGCCGGGGTGCGACTTATACTCAGGAGCGACTTATGTGTGAAATTATTAACACATTACCGTAAAATATCAAATAATATTATTTAGCTCATTCACGTAAGAGACTAGACCAGTGGTTCTTAACCTTGTTGGAGGTACCGAACCCCACCAGTTTCATATGCGCATTCACCGAACCCTTCTTTAGTGAAAAATAAAATAATTTTTTTTTTCAAATTCAAGACAAAGTTATATGTTTTTGGTAACACTTTAGTATGGGGAACATATTCTAAGTAACAAAGACTTCATTTAGAGTTTTTTGGACACTAGGGGAACATATCCTAAGTAACAAAGACTTAATTTAGAGTTATTTGGTTAGGGTTAGAGGGTTAGGGCCAGGGTTAGAGGGTCAGAATTATAATAAGGCCATGCCGAATAAGGTATTAAAAGTACTTAATAATGACTAGTTAAGAGCCAATATGTTTCTAATTTGCATGTTAATAAGCAACTAATTAATGGTGAATATGTTCCCCATACCTAAGTGTAGGGATGTCCCGATCCAGGTTTTTGCACTTCCGATCCGATACCGATATTGTTTTTGCATTTCCGATCCGATACCGATACTGACCGATACCGATACTGACCGATACTGGCCTATCCGAGCATGTATTAAAGTTTAAAGTTATTTAGCCTACTTAGTTGTCAGAATCATGTTGAAAAGGGTTTTAGTACTCTTGATAACAACTAGCCAGCTGAATTAGGGGAGTTTGAATAATACACAATGGTTGGTAACAAGAAACTGACCTGTTTATTCAAGGATAAACACAAAATAGACAAAATTATACATGACAAACAGAAATGGCATCATTGAACTAGGGCTGGGCGATATGGCCTTTTTTTAATATTGCGATATTTTAAGGCCATATTGCGATACACGATATATATCTCGATATTTTGCCTTAGCCTTGAATGAACACTTGATGCATATAATCACAGCAGTATGATGATTCTATGTGTTTTGATTGAGACTTTTATTAGTAGGTTGCACAGTGAAGTACATATTCCGTACAATTGACCACTAAATGGTAACACCCCAATAAGTTTTTCAACTTGTTTAAGTCGGGGTCCACTTAAATTGATTCATGATACAGATATATACTATCAGATATATACTATCATCATAATACAGTCATCACACAAGATAATCACATTGAATTATTTACATTATTTATAATCCAGGGTGTGGAGGGGGGCGCCTGATGTAAGTGTCAAAAAGACAGCCAAAAGAGTTTGATATGAGAATAAATCTAAAGTTAAAATATAGAGTAGAAATGCACCCATTTGCAGGAAATGCAATCTTGATTTTCAAAATGTTCTTTCAAGGCTTGCATGTCTACATTAAAACATTCTTCTTCATACTGCATTAATATATGCTACTTTTAAACTTTCATGCAGAGAAGGAAATCACAACTAAAAAAATCACTAATTTTTTCATACGGTGTTGTGGAACTTTTTGCCATTTTGATGGTGTGGAGTCTGGACGTGTGGCACCGAATGGAGATAAGCGTCTCGACAGACGTCACAATATTTGAACAGTGATGACGAAAACTGTTGTCTCTGTCGTGTCCGTGTGTCGAAAATTGTTAAGCGCTTATTTTTTTATTAGATTTTGTGCGTGGCATAGATTTGCCGTGCGCAGAGGACGCTTGAGCAGGCGCGCACCTTAGCGGCTGCGCTAGCATCACAGCTAACGTTAGCCATGCCGCTACCTCGCTCTCTGCTGGGAGAGGACGTTTACGTATGTGACGTATGACGTGACAGTATGTGACGTATGACGTGACAGTATGTGACGTATGACGTGACAGTATGTGACGTATGTCGTGACAGTATGTGACGTGTGTAAGAAGGTGCGCTCGCTGTCTGTGAGGGAGACACAGGAAAGAGTGAGAAGAGCCTGTCGTGTAATGCCAGCAGCTAAAAGCAACTGCGTGAGAATTGTGGATGTGTTGAAGGTGTGCTGGAAAATGCGGAACGGAAATTACGGAGCAGCAGAAAAGTGGAATGTATTATTTAAATAGGTGCGTTGGAAAACACGGACCGGAGTTTTTTTTTAAACTGGATCTGGATCGGCATTTTCCCATGCCTTGCCGATACGCAATTTTTGGCAAATATCGGCAGCCGATCCATTCCAAATAACGGATCGGGACATCCCTACCTAAGTGTTACCATGTTTTTTTACTGGTGCATGAACATCACCTTGTTCAAAGAACAAAACCAACACAGTGCATAAACTCACAACAAATTTCACACCTGCAAATCAGTCTGACTTCTGCTGTTGCCATATCCGTAATACGCCGATAGGGAGACGTTTATATTTGAGTCGGGTGTGTTTTGACCTCCGCCGAACCCCTGAGCCCGACCCACCGAACCCCTAGGGTTCGATCGAACCCAGGTTAAGAACCACTGGACTAGACGTATAAGATTTCATGGGATTTAGCGATTAGGAGTGACAGATTGTTTGGTAAACGTATAGCATGTTCTATATGTTATAGTTATTTGAATGACTCTTACCATAATATGTTACGTTAACATACCAGGCACGTTCTCAGTTGGTTATTTATGCCTCATATAACGTACACTTCTTCAGCCTGTTGTTCACTATTCTTTATTTATTTTAAATTGCCTTTCAAATGTCTATTCTTGGTGTTGGGTTTTATCAAATAAATTTCCCCAAAAAATGCGACTTAAAATATGTTTTTTTCCTTCTTTATTATGCATTTTCGGCCGGTGCAACTTCTACTCCGGAGCGACTTATACTCTGAAAAATACGGTGTATATATATATATATATATATATATATATATATATATATATATATATATATATATATATATATATATATATATTTATATAAATATATATATATATATTTATATATATGTTGTAGTTATATTGTAAGACGTACACACGTTGCTTGGAGTGGTGAATGAAGAATCCTTTCGAGCAGAAGGACTTTGGTTGAATATAGTTCCGGCACCAAACAGGAAGTACATTTTCAACCCCCAGCACATGCAGTGAGCGAACCCGTCTGAAGGATGGCGCCAAAGCACAAACAATAACACACCCATTCAGTGTCTGTTGACGTAGCATGAAAAGTATTTGCTGAATACAAAACAATTATGGACGTTAGCGACGACATATCTATGAATTAGCAGCACCGTTTCTTAAGCCGCAGGGTTCAAAGCATTGAAAAAAGTGCAACTTAAAGTCCGGAGAATACGGTCTCTAAGGCTAAAAAGTGTCTAGTAACAAATGTGTCCGCATCATTCAACTTACTGCATCACAAGCTTAATTTGATAAATGATCGTGGCCACTAGGTGGTGCATAAAAAAACACTCAACTTCAACTTAAAAACAGCATAAGTCTATCTTAAACTGTTAATGATATATAGGTGTGTGTTTTTCATACCTACCATTGTTAACTGTTTGAGTAAATTCCTGCAAAATAATACAATTGTGTATGATTCCTGCTTATATCGTGTTGGATTAATAATGTTATCTGCCAATAGTCAAGGCTTTAATATCGGTTCCGTATCGGAGGCAAAAAGGTTTTATCGGGACACCCCTACCAATTAGGACATTATAAACAACTCATAGGGCATTAGTTTCATACCTGTAGTATGCACAACTAACGTTTAAAGAGCATGAAGAGTGCATGATACTTTAAATGCAACTACTGCCTTCTACTGCCTCCTTCTACTGCCTCCTCTACAGCCACATCTGTTACTGCCCTTATTTCTTAGCCAATTAGAGACCCTCACAGTCATTTGCTTTTCAAGAGGCATTTATCGGAGCATTTCCTTTGGAGTAGAAGTTTCCAACTCTGTATAGGTGCGGCTTTTGTTGATGTTTACCTGTCGGTTAGAACTCCATCCTTTTCGAAGTATGGGCATTTTTTTCTGGCATACATCATTTAGTGAGGAAAACTATCGGTTATTTTAGTACTCGGGTAACCTATCGATTAGTTTGTTCAATTAATCGAGTAATCTCAATGCTTATTTGCGGGGGAATAGTTAAAATACATATGACAGATGTGTTTAAATAATCCACACCATCAACATTGAAATTGCACTTTAAACATGTATGCAAATAAAAAAGTTTTAATAATTTACTAAATAAAAGTTAATTTTAAATGGGTTACACTTGTTTAGAGTTTTTCTATCTTTAAGGTACTAAAAGCGCTTTGACATTATTTCCACATTCACACATATACACTGATGGCGGGTGCTGCCATGCCAGATCCTGGCTACGACCCATCAGGAGCAAGGGTGAAGTGTCTTGCTCAAGGACACAGGATGGCGGTAGCTGGGGATTGAACCAGGAACCCTCAGGTTGCTGGCGCAGCCCCCCAACAACCGAGCCACACCGTCCCCAAGTCTATATTTATATACCTTGTGTGCTCTATTGCAGCGGCTGTGCGAAGACTATGTCAACGTATGTTGAGTTCCGAGAACTCCATCCAGTCCGGATTTGATTAATTGGTTACACTCATTAAATGAGTAATCAAAGCACCACAATAGAAATCAAAGTATTTTCCTAATCCAATGAATCGGGTAATTGTTGCAGCTCTAATTAGAATCGCAATGTAAACGTGTGTACAATCTAATTTTCAGTTAGGTCTTTGATGCAAATAATGAGTCCTTATAGGCAATACGCTCTGCCACTAAAGCCCCATGATGTAAAAACTTGCTTTTTCATTTCCTCATGTGTGTCTGCGGTTCTGCCAGAGGGTGAGTATTGGAATATTTATGGATGTCTAAAGAACATCGTAATCCAGCCATCTTGGGGTTTTCTGCCACGTGGTTGTTTACAGGGATACTTGGGCTTATCACGGCCAAACCAATATTATTTCTCGCTTGTTCCAAGTGAATTGTGGCGGTGATGATTTGGGCTCTTGTAAATGGAACGTGTAATTAACAGGGTTTGCGTCCAGGAAATGAGCACAAAAGCTATTTTCTGTACCGTGTGGCATTCTGGTTTTGATAAAATTTCAATAATTTAGAAAGAAATGACGGTCGGGTCTCAAATGTAGCTCTTTCCAAGTGTATTTAAGTAAAGGGCCAGAGATGCTAATGCAGAGGAGAGCAGCCAATGAAAACATTAGCTCACATTTGTGTGTGTGTGTGTGTGTGTGTGTGTGTGTGTGTGTGTGTGTGTGTGTGTGTGTGTGTGTGTGTGTGTGTGTGTGTGTGTGTGTGTGTGTGTGTGTGTGTGTGTGTGTGTGTGTGTGTGTGCGCGCATTGCTCATCTGACCACCATCCCGCATAATCTGTCCTGACGGGTCAGTGTGACTGCAAGGCTTAGTGTCACACTTCAGCAGCCTCCTCCCAGCACATCTGTTACATCATTCATTTCTGACAAAAAAATATATATTTTTTTTTTACAATTAAAATTCTTTCATCAAAATGGAGCTGAATCAATCAGTCTACTGACTGTAAATTTTATATATATATATATATATATATATATATATATATATATATATATATATATACTGTGACATCTGTCACTGCCTATATTTTTTAACTTGAGCTTTATATATATATACAATGTGTGTGTATATATATATATAATGTGTGTGTGTGTATATATATATATATATATATATATATATATATGTACATATATATTATATTATATTATACTATTATATTTGTATACCTGAAATGTAAGTTCAATTCTATTAAGATGCTCCTGTGCTGTTCACTGACCTCTTTTGCCAGGTTACGCATGATTGTTCAGTCTTTTAACAGTTAAAGGACCCATAATTAATATTTTAGCTGATTAATGAAACATATGTTCCCCGGTGTGGTTAACTTTGTATGGATGGATAAGCACACAAAGTATGTTCTTAATTCTGCTTGAGTAAAGCCCCCTTTTTCTCTTTTAATAGCCCATTAAAATTCCCTATTATAACCTTCTCGTTTCTTTTAGAATGTTCATATCAAAGGCTGTTGCCGGGTTACCAAATATTAATATTCCTTGTTCTTGTTGTATTCCTACACCACAAATAAAAACACCTGGTTCATAAAAATGATCATAGAGTAGAATTATTTATATATATACAGTGTGTGTGTGTGTGTGTGTGTGTGTGTGTGTGTGTGTGTGTGTGTGTGTGTGTGTGTGTGTGTGTGTGTGTGTGTGTGTGTGTGTGATTAAAGGGGCACTATTATGATTTTATTCTACATTTAAAACACTTCCTTGTGGTCCAGATTAGTGTTTCATTACCATAGGGCTGGGGCCCATTGTTGTCTGTTCTCAGCTGCGGTCCGTATGGGCCGCAGCAGTACTCACTTGTAATACACTTTCCCAACACTCGTGGCAGTGATGACAATCTCAAACAAACAGAAGAAGTCTGGAGCTCAAGTCATCATGGAGAAGTTTTTTAAGCACAAAAATTATGACTAAAATAGTGAAGCCTTATTTTCATTTGCACTTTATTTTTAAGACAGTTTCATTAAGATAATTTATAAGTCAGAAAAGATGAAATTCATCATAGGAATCCTTTGATATACAGTACATCCGGCACTTCACTTCACTTCCAGCGCTTCACCCTTTCTTCATTTTTCTTCACAGCTTTATTCCAAAATAGAATACATTTATTTTTGTCTACAAAATTCTACAGACATCTGTTCCTCAACCAATGTACGAGCATATTATTACATTACAAAACATATTTGACAATCAAACCTTGACCCTAATGTAAAACATTTTTTATTTTGTTAGTGTAGTTAAACCGGATGTGACATATGGCGCTATTATTTTGAAGCTGGAAGTGTCTCTCAACCTTCTGCCCCACTTTTCTGATGCTCCAGGACACATTTATTTTTCTCCAGTAATGTCGTCTCACGGCGATCATGGATGAAAATAGTGTTGTCTTGTTGGCAGAATGACTTGGCATGACGTTGGACCTGGACTTTTAATAATGTACCCTTTACTTTGTCCATTTCTGCTCGCTATTTTTACCTTTTTGTGGCTCAACAGTAATCGAACGCAGATACACGGAATGGGTCGAGGGTCAAATAAGATGTGTAAACATTTTTCGCGCGTCAAAAAAATGAGTGTTAAAGGAACTTATAGTTAAGGTGTTAGTATCGCATTAACTTTGACAGCTCTAATATATATATATATATATATATATATATATATATATATATATATATATATATATATATATATATATACACATATACACATACATACATATATATATGTATATATGTATGTACATATATATACATATGTATATATATGTGTGTATATATATGTGTATATATATATACATGTATATACATATAAATTGCTTGCAGATAGAAATATATACATACATATATATATATATATGTGTGTATATATACGTGTGTATGTGTATATGTATATATGTATGTATATATATATATATATATCTGTGTATGTGTATATTTATATACATACAGTATATATATACATATGTATGTATGTATGTGTATATGTACATATATATATATATATATATATATGTATGTATGTGTATATGTATATATGTGTATAATATATGTATATGTATATATATATGTATGTATGTGTATATGTATATATGTATATGTATATATATATATATATATATATATATATATATATATATATATGTATGTATGTGTATATGTATATATGTGTATATATATATGTATATGTATACATATATATGTATGTATGTGTATATATATATATATATATATATATATATGTATGTGTATATGTATATATATATATGTATTTGTATATATATATATATATATATATATATATATATATATATATATATATATATATATATACGTTAGGTCAGGAAAAAATACTAGAGGCTATATCATCCCTACAAACCTGTTTCGCAGGTTTCCCTGATTTTTTAACGAGCAGGGAAACCTGCGAAACAGGCTTGTAGGGATGATATAGCCTCTTGTGTTTTTTCCTGACCTAACGTATATAACGCTCTCTACCCCAGTATTGAGCACTGTATAACGGATAAACCACAGAAACCTCGACTATATGTGTGTATATATATATATATATATATATATATATATATATATATATATATACATATATATATATATATATATATATATATATATATATATATATATATTTATTTATTTTTTACTTTAAATAATACGTCATGTTATTTATTACTTAATGACCAATTTTATATATTTCCGGTGCATTTAATTTATTTGAATACATTTGTATTAATAATTTGGTTATTTACTGTTTCTGTGATAGTACAGACACACGCTATGCTTTTGGGTGCTCAATTAGGTAGAATAACGCACGGGCAATCAGACGAGTTAGTTGCACACAATGTTTGACCATAATATAACTGAGATGGTAATGTATACGAAAATCTAGGCAAAACGGTGGCAACATTCTTCGGCGAAAACATAATCCTGCGAGAAGCGAGGTACTGTAATTCAGTAATATCAATTGAGAAGTAGACGCTGAGATAAATAGCCTGCAAATAGAACTATAGCGACGAATGCCTTGCATAAAAGTGAAAAACTAGCAATGGCACACTTTTAGTAGTGTAAACCTCAGCCAACGCCAAACAATCAAGTCTTTGTCATGCATTATTAACTGGAACAGAAACAAAAGTCAATATCTGTACCAAAAATTACCTTTCTTCCTTTTTCCTCCCTCCATAATGTTGTTACACGATCCTGCTGACAAACAAACCACAACGCCTGAAAACACAACCTCTTTGGGAGAGTTGGAAACCATGTGTTCCAGCACAACTCCCTGCTTTATTTCCACATTCTAACTTCATGTGCTTTTTGTTATTTGTGCTTAAAATACCCACGCGAGACAAGGTACTCTTTGAGGGGAAACACGTTGAGGTTGGCATGGGTGGGGGGGACAGTGGAGGGATGTGGGGTCGATGCCCCAAACCTCGCTGGGTGAAAAATAGCTCAGACACCGAGCTTGTGGTCCGTAGAAAAACATCATCAGGAAAACGTGGAGTCCATGTTTTGACATCTGCAGCTCATAATTAAGATAGGCTGTGGGTGTCTGGCAAGTCTGAGAGAGAAAGAGAGAGAGAGAGAGAGAGAAGTCCATTTGCATCACTAATACCACACTTCCCTTGTAGCTTCATTTTTGTTTGAATTGTGGTCAGGTAATTTATAGAAAAGCCTACCGATATATGTGTGCCTGTTGGCGTGTAGGTGGTCCAATAGTAACAGCTCCGGATGTGCGGTCTGGGGGAATTTGCGCCAGAAATCTGTGGGCTCTCTAATTTTGGTGACGGGCAAATAAAAAAACATATCGTCTTTCTATGTCTGATTGCAGCAAAGATAACTTAATCTTAATCCGCTGGAGAAAAAGCATTGTTTGAGTTTTATGCATCGCTACTTGTTAGTGGTCATTAAAATTGGGCAGACGTTTTTTTTAAAATACTACAACCCAAATGTGAAACCACATGAGAGGTTGTTGCCTGGAATCTGAGATGGGTGGGGGAGACTTTGCTGATGCTATGCAGCCAAAAATAAATGCAAGTAGCATGAACAAAAACACATGCTGGAATTTGATTTGATAGAGAAGAAAGCGACTAGAGATGACTAAGGCAACGCAGACTGCAACATGGAAGTGTTGGGTTTAGCTCAAGGGTGTCAAACTCAAGGCCCGAGGGCCAGATCCGGCCCATGAATGAGGCGATGATATTTGATTAGTATTAGAACCGGCCCACAGGACACAGCCGCCTGCTGCTGTTTTGCACGTACCAATACTCCATCAGTGTTGGCGCTAGGAATTTGATGGGGTCCCAGGGGCCCCATCAAGTCATAAAAATGGGGTCCCACAGTACATTTTTGGGGTCCCACTTTTTTGTAACCGTTTTGAAAACAAATGATAAATGTATGCATTATCCTGTTATATCTCACATTCTATATTGTGTTTTGGAGAAAGGTTGTCATAAACGTTACTTAATTCATTAAAAAAAATAATAATACAAAAGAAAACAAATTTTCATGCATATGTAAATGTATTCGGTTATAAACATTCATTCACTTTCTTCTTTCCTTCATGGATCTAAACTTTACCACTGTCGGTATTTTTTTCTATATTTCTATTGTAATATTTTCAGAATGTGTTTGTTCTATTTTTGGCCAAATTAAGACAAAGAATACAATCTGAAGTTGTCTTTATTTTTTAGTTTTGATGCCATAATTTTAGATTTTCCTCCATGCGACCCCCGAGCTAAAATGAGTTTGACACACCTGGTTTAGCTTAATTTAAGACGGGACACAGGGAGAGAGAAAACATGAAACCAGACGAGACTTTCTCGGACCTGACATCAGCACTTGCTAATGATTGTTGTATCAACATTTAAAAAGGAACAAACAGAGAGAGGAAAACCTGATGCAAGACAACACCCGCTATAACCTGATTGGAGAACCTGGGTATAGACCAGGGGTGTCAAACGTACGGCCCGAGGGCCGGATCAGGACCACGAACAGGTTTTATCCGGCCCGCGGGATGAGTGTGCTAAGTATAAAATGTAACCTGAAATGTTTTAATGAAAGAAACAGCTGTTCTAAATGTGTCCACTAGATGTCGCAATAGCAATTCTTTGTAACTTTGTAGATGATGCTACATATGTACAAAATAAACCACATGATGTTAGTACATCAGTCGAGGAAAATTATCAATTTACATAAATAACATACTGTAATTGGATTTTGATTTAATTTTTTTTATCTTGATAAATTGAAAATTAACACCAATGAGTTGACTGATGAACATTATCACATCATTTATTCAGAAAATATAAATAACGCCAAATAAAGATAGAATACTATTAACCGCAACATGTAAATGTAAAAAAAAACAAAAAAACAACACCATTATGATTTGTACAATTTCAGAATAATGTGCTTGTTCTATTTTTAAACAAAGAAAACAATCTGAAGTTGTCTTTATTTTTAAGTTATGGTGTGTTTAGAGAGGACACAGACAGAAAAAGCAAGTCAGAAGTGTGATTTAAGTGTGGTTGTATATGAACTAAAAAAGGAAGGCTACACGCCACACACATGCAATATAAATTCTTCTCAGCATTTTTAGAATGCCAAAATTGCAAGTCCTAATTACAGGACAATGGATGGAAAGTAGACAAATGTGTGTGCTCTCCGCTTGACCCGCAAAGCCATTTCCTTTTCTGTATATTCCTAAAAAGGGCGACCTTGTTGCTCATTTGCATACAGCATAAAGGCCTCTCGAAAACACACTGCTGCTTTTGTACCAGAAACAGTTCAGTCCAGTACGTGACGCTATGTTGCTCTGCTTTATTCCCCCATAGATGGCCACTGCGCGCCAGACTGGGATGGCATTGTGTGCTGGCCTGAAGGGGCTTCAGGAAAGCTGGTGTCCACCTCATGCCCAGAGTACATCTACGACTTCAACCATCGAGGTAATAGTCTGCCCTCGGAAGACCGTTCTGCAGCCAGAAAGAAGCTTGTTTTTCTTAGCAATGCCTCAGATTTGATTTCCCAAACAAAGCAACGTGTGCGATTGAGTTGATCAAAGGATAAATGAAAAGGAACTCAAAAACGTTGCCGGCATCGACAAATGACCGTGTCTGCATGTGTTTGTTTTCTTCGTCTGTCGCTTTCAATCAGGGTGCAAGAGGGTTAACTCTGCGCATTGATCTAAGCACCTGAGCGTGTTTATTCAACAGCAGAATTGAACGAACGGATTGAACCCTCATTTTTTGCTAGCTTACGCACACAACGTGCACGGGCCGAGCCTTGTGGGAATATCTGAGCTTAAAGGGGAACATTATCACAATTTCAGAATTGTTAAAACCATTAAAAATCAGTTCCGAGTGGCTTATTATATTTTTCGAAGTTTTTTTCAAAATTTTACCCATCACGCAATATCCCTAAAAAAAGTTTCAAAGTGCCTGATTTTAACCATCGTTATAAACACCCGTCCATTTTCCTGTGACGTCACATAATGATGCCAATACAAACAAACATGGCGGAAAGAACAGCAAGCTATAGCGACATTAGCTCGGATTCAGACTCGGATTTCAACGGCTTAAGCGATTCAACAGATTACGAATGTATTGAAACGGATGGTTGTAGTGTGGAGGCAGGTAGCGAAAACGAAATTGAAGAAGAAACTGAAGCTATTGAGCCATATCGGTTTGAACCGTATGCAAGCGAAACCGACGAAAACGACACGACAGCCAGCGACACGGGAGAAAGCGAGGACGAATTCGGCGATCGCCTTCTAACCAACGATTGGTATGTGTTTGTTTGGCATTAAAGGAAACTAACAACTATGAACTAGGTTTACAGCATATGAAATACATTTGGCAACAACATGCACTTTGAGAGTGCAGACAGCCCAATTTTCATCAATTAATATATTCTGTAGACATACCCTCATCCGCTCTCTTTTCCTGAAAACTGATCTGTCCAGTTTTGGAGTTGATGTCAGCAGGCCAGGGAAGCTAGGGTCGATAGGGGGTTTAGCTCGCTCGTCTGCGTGAAGAAACTGCCGCCATTGCTTGCCGTGCTACCGAAGGTCCTTTGTCCCTGAATTGCTCACACACTCCGGCAGATTCAATGGGGGTCTGGCGGCAGATTTATTTGACTTTATCGTTGGAAATGCATCTGCTTTGAGTGTCGCAGGATATCCACACATTCTTGCCATCTCTGTCGTAGCATAGCTTTCGTCAGTAAAGTGTGCGGAACAAACGTCCAATTTCTTGCCACTTTCGCATCTTTAGGCCACTGGTGCAACTTGAATTCGTCCCTGTTCGTGTTGTTACACCCTCCGACAACACACCGACGAGGCATGATGTCTCCAAGGTACGGAAAACAGTCGAAAAAACGGAAAATAACAGAGCTGATTTGACTCGGTGTTTGACAAAATGGCGGATTGCTTCCCGATGTGACGCCACGTTGTGACGTCATCGCTCCGAGAGCGAATATTAGAAAGGCGCTTAATTTGCCAAAATTCACCCATTTAGAGTTCGGAAATCGGTTAAGAAAATATATGGTCTTTTTTCTGCAACATCAAGGTATATATTGACGCTTACATAGGTCTGGTGATAATGTTCCCCTTTAAAACCGAGATGAGCCATCAACACGGATAAATGAACCAGTACAACGCATTTGTCGTAAAGTAATGGCAACAAAAAGGCAACAAAACAAACCCAGTTTTTCCAGCTGGGGGAAAAATAATGCTGTTCAATAAATATTCAACATCTAAATGGTAAATGGGTTATGCTCGTATAGCGCTTTTCTACCTTCAAGGTACACAAAGCACTTTGACACTATTTTCACATTCACCCATTCACACACATTCACACACTGATGGCAGCAGCTGCCATGCAAGGAGCTAACCATAACCCATCAGGAGTAGAGATGCCGATAAATGCGTTAAAATGTAATATCGGAAATGATCAGTATCTGTTTTTTTATTATCGGTATCGTTGTTTTTTTGTTTTGTTTTTTTAAATCAACATAAAAAACACAAGATACACTTACAATTAGTGCACCAACCCAAAAAACCTCCCTCCCCCATTTACACTCATTCACACAAAAAAGGGTTGTTTCTTTCTGTTATTAATATTCTGGTTCCTACATTATACATCAATATATATCAATACAGTCTGCAAGGGATACAGTCCGTAAGCACACATGATTGTCTGGTCCACTAATAGTACTAACCTTTAACAGTTAATTTTACTCATGTTCATTAATTACTAGTTTCTATGTAACTGTTTTTATATTGTTTTACTTTCTTTTTTATTCAAGAAAATGTTTTTAATTTATTTATCTTATTTTATTAATTTTTTTTAAAAGTACTTTATCTTCACCATACATGGTTGTCCAAATTAGGCATAATAATGTGTTAATTCCAAGACTGCATATATCGGTTGATATCTGTATCGGTTGATATCGGTATCGGTAATTAAAGAGTTGGACATTATCGGAATATCGGATATCGGCAAAAAGCCATTATCGGACATCCCTAATCAGGAGCAAGGGTGTCTTGCTCAAGGACACAACGGACGTGACTCGGCTGGTAGAAGCCGGGAGATCAAACCAGGAACCCTCAGGTTGCTAGCACGGCCACTCTCCCAACAGCGCCGCGCCGTCCCCTCTGTTTACTTATTTAGGATAGTTGAAAGTTATTGACCTTCCAATTTAAATGGTAAAAATACTGATTTATAAAAAATTGTATTGCTTTTGAAAGGGTTACTGATGTTATGATTACATTAGTGCTCAATTCGGTCTCAAAATGATGCTGACAATGATATATTTTATTGGCAATAATTAGTGGGACAATATGTCGTCCAGCAAAATGTGTTATCAACCCACGCCTAGGTGTAACCTGAAGGAGTCCAGAATAGACCCGGATCCAAACCTTAGTGATGCTGCATTAGCCCACATTTTTTCCTAAGGAGCAGCCTTCAACAGGTGTCCTAGTCCTACCCATTTTTATAAATCACAACAAAATTGATCGTATTTGTCAATGATATTCTTTGAAAGGGATGCGAATCAGTCACAATCACAACAACTCAAATTTCAGATCCGATACTTGAGAATCGATTCTCGATACAAACCGATTACTAAAATAAATTATTTGGTATATAAATTATCTTAAAACCTTTGCAAAACAGGTTCCAGGTTAGAAAAGTTCTTCTGGCTGTTGATTTGTGACATATATGCACAGAGAGTAAGTGTGGAGATTGCCTAAAAAACGTCTTTCTAGAACAGTTGGTGTCAAACGTGAGGCCCGCGGGCCGGATTAGGCCCGTGAACAGGTTTTATCCAGCCCGCGGGATGAGTTTGCTAAGTATAAAATGAGCCGAAATTTTGAATGAAAGAAACTGCCGTTCTAAATGTGTCCACTAGATGTCACAATAGAATTCTTTGTATCTTTGTAGATGATGCTACGTACCGTATTTTTCGGACTATGAGTCGCAGTTTTTTTCATAGTTTATGAAAGTTGCATAATGTTTTTTTCCTTCATTATTATGCATTTTCGGCAGGTGCGACTTATACTCCGGTGCGGCTTATACTCCGAAAAATACGGTATGTAAAAAAAAAATAATAATAATAACAACAACAACAAAAACACATGTTAGTGCAAGAACAAAGAGCAAACTACATAAATAACATCCTATAATTTGATTTTGATATTTTTTTTATCTTGATAGATTGAAAATGAACACCAATGAGTTGAGTGATGAACATTATCACATAATTTATTCAGAAAACGACAAATAAAGATAGAATACTATTAACCGCAACATGTAAGTGTAAAAAAAAAACCAACAACAAATTATGATTTGTACATTTTCAGAATGTGCCTATTCTTTTTTAAACAAAGAAAGCAATCTGATGTTGTCTTTATTTTTAAGTTATCGTGCCGTGATTTTACCAGTTCGGCCCACTTGGGAGTAGAGTGTTCTCCATGTGGCCCCCGATCTAAAATGAGTTTGACACCCCTGATCTAGAACATTTGGAATAGATTAGGAATTGCGATTCGATTTTTACGATTTTAAACATAAAAAATACATCAAGTGCATTTCAGAGTACATTATTAGGGAACTGAGAAATATAAGAATGTATAGGCAGATATTTAGTGATCAGAGCACAAACTGAGAGGCAACATAACATTTAAAAGTGAGAAAAATGAAATTAATTGTCAGTGGAAAAAAAGGTAGATGATAGACAGTGGACAATGAAATGGAATGGAAAGCACAAAACTAGACATTTAACTTGTCAATTGACTTGCCCTGAGATTAAATTGGAGACGAACAGGACATCTGTATTTGTAAAAGTAAGGTACATAAAAGTGAATATCAAAAGGAAAGTATACAGAGATGGTGGTAATCAATGAAAATTCATCAAATACATTTTGACATGCATTGAGCACAATCTAAGGAAAAACATGAAATAAAGTCAAAACATGCAGGATAGAGGCAACTGATGAAAAAATGAATTGACACAATTAGACATTTCACTTATCAATTGACTTGCATTGAGCACAAATTAAGAAAGAACACCACATCTGCATTTGTAAAAGGGGGGAAAATAAAGGTGAATGTCAACAGGAAAACATGCAGGATTGAAGGTTAACAATAAAAAATTATTGACAAAATTAGACATTTCTCTTAACATTTGCATTGCACTGAGATTAAATTCAAGAAACACAGGACATGTCACCTGTAAAAGTGGGGGAAATAAAGTCAAAACACAAAGTTAAACAATGAAAATTGATTGATAAAGTTAGACATTTCAGTTATCATTTGACTTGCATTGAGCACAAACTAAGGAAGAACATGACTTCTCATGTGTAAAAAGTGCTGTAAATAAAGTCAAAACATACAGGATAGATGTAACTGATGAAAAAACGAATTGACACAATTAGTCATTTCACTTCTCAATTGACTTGCGTTAAGCACAAATTATGGAAGATCACCACTTCTGCATTTGTAAAAGTGGGGAAAATAAAACTGAATGTCAACAGGAAAACTTACAGGATTAAATGTTAACAATAAAAAATAATTGACAACATTATACATTTCTCTTAACATTTACCTTGCATTGAGCATGAATTAAGGAAGGACATGACATTTAATGTGTAAATGTGGGAGAAATAAAGCCAATTATCAACAAGAAAATGTGCAAGGTCAGTGACAGGCCGTGCATTTCACACCTAGGCCTTCAGTGACATCCTACTTAGTCCGACTTGAATAACTACCTCTCATAATATCATGATTTATGTCACCGCATGACCACGGCTGGAGAAATACTATACAGGGCATTGAATCACCATCTCAACAGTGTACAAAACAGGCTATTTTCAGGCGCATTTAAACATCAGTGAACCCGTATCTCTACGTGGCACTTTTAAAATTAAAATAATTATAAAAACATTGAAAACGATAAAAAGTAAAATATTTTAACTCACAATTTGCAGCACCCATAAGAAGCCGTAAGCCAGGGGTAGCGCTCATAGTTGGTTGATTCCATTAGAATCAGAATCAGAATCAGAAATACTTTATTAATCCCCGAGGGGAAATTAAAATTTTCAGCACAATCCCATTCAAGATCAGACAAACATTACAGGGAGACAGAACAGGATCAAACATTACAGGGAGACAGAACAGGATCGCAGACGGGTCTGCCAACTTCCGGCGCCCCTTACAAAAAAGGTGAGATACAGGTAAACAATGGGGGAGGGGGGTTGAGAAGAAAAAAAATCGGTCTAAGCCTGGGCCCCTGGAGAGGGGGTCCAGATTGAGACCAAGGGAAAAAAACAACTCATAGCCATAGCACACATCCCTCTTACATGTGTGTAAGAGGGAAACATCAAAGAACACAAAGGACATTAAAGACATTGAAAGAGCAGAGCTGATGCAACCAGCCACTTCTACATACAGCTATGAATAAAAAGTCAAAGAAACATATACACTGTGGTGGCCTCTGCGGTTGTTCCACGCCATCGTCTGCTGGGGTGAAGGGAGCATGGCCAGAGACAGGAGCAGACCCAACAAATCAACCAAGAGAGCCGACTCCACTCTCGGCCGCCCACTACCTCGGCCAGTGTCCAGTCCGCATGGATGAGCAACGATACGTCCAAGGAGACTGAGGTGTCCGATACCTGCTCATTCAGCCAAAACACTGTGAAGCTTGTCCGTCCCGGTGCTCAGCGCTAGATCCACAGCCCTGTCTCTTCATCCACATCTCCTCCAGTCTCTCCAAATTGACTCTGGTGTGGCAGAGACCCAGCAGCTGGTCTCCATGGCCAAAAGGCTCCCGGGAGGCAGATCCAGAAGTTCACAAAAAAGCACCGCAGAAGTCACGAAAGTACCACCCCTTGTCACACAGTCCCAAAGGATCCCGAACCAAAAGGCCAAAAATATATAGCACATGAAAACAAGAGGGAAACACAAAAGGATGACACAAGAGCACAGAGTTCCTGCCAACAGCAGACATCTTGGAAAAAACAACAACAAATGATTAGAAGTGGCGGACAAACCCTCTGGCCGACTGGGACAGGTTAACTAGCTCTGGGGTCGACCGACATTGTCTCACGAGATCTAGCTTCTTTTGAAATATCCTTCTTGAAAATGGCCTTGCAAGTACCGTATTTTTTGGACTATAAGTCGCAGTTTTTTTCATAGTTTGGCCGGGCTCCAGTGCGACTTATATATGTTTTTTTCCTTCTTTATTATGCATTTTCGGCAGGTGCGACTTATACTCCGGTGCGACTTATACAGTATATATCTATAGACTAGTGGGTTGTTGAAGCAACCAGCTAATGGGGATCCTTAATAAAAATCAAAATCAAATCTGCAACCGAATCAACGTTTTGCTCTCCTATGGCCATCGTGGGTTAAAAAAGCGAGTACCGTATTTTTCGGACTATAAGTCGCAATTTTTTTCATAGTTTGGCGACTTATACTCAGGAGCGACTTATGTGTGAAATTATTAACATATTACCGTAAAATATCAAATAATATTATTTAGCTCATTCACGTAAGAGACTAGACGTATAAGATTTCATGGGATTTAGCGATTAGGAGTGACAGATTGTTTGGTAAACGTATAGCATGTTCTATATGTTATAGTTATTTGAATGACTCTTACCATTATATGTTACGTTTACATACCAGGCACGTTCTCAGTTGGTTATTTATGCGTCATATAACGTACACTTATTCAGCCTGTTGTTCACTATTCTTTATTTACTTTAAATTGCCTTTCAAATGTCTATTCTTGGTGTTGGGTTTTATCAAATAAATGTCCCCAAAAAATGCGACTTATCCTCCAGTGCGACTTATATATGTTTTTTACCTTCTTCATTGTGCATTTTCAGCAGGTGCAACTTATACTCCGGTGCGACTTATACTCCGAAGAATACGGTAGATATCAGATTTCTCTGCGAGCCAAGTGTGGCTCCGATGCGGCTATGTTGATGCACTGAACTTTCTGCATTCGCAATTCACTTGTGATTGGATACTCATTTGTGATTCACAAGAGAGTATCCAATTACAGGATGCGTATGTGTCACATTCAACGGTTCAACATGGAGGCCTACTGTCAACAACTCTTGATCTGAGTGGTTATCACAACTGTCTATCAACTGTATGTGCCCTGTTTACTTACACTGCACAGACCGCTGCAGATTTCATGCAGCACTGGCAACAAGCTAACAGAATTCTGATTGGATAAAAGCTCTATAAAACAGCAACACTGTAGCCTAATATGGCATGAAGAGAATATGATGGGTACTTTTGTATATGTATCCATCCATTTTCTACCGTTTGTCCCTCTCGGGGTCGCGGGGAGTGCCCATCCATCCATTTTCTACCGCTTATCCCTTTCGGGGTGCTGGAGCCTATCACACATTCTGAAAATATTACAATAAAAATATGGCAAAAAATACCGACAGTGGTAAAGTTTAGATCCATGAAGGAAATAAGAAAGTGAATGAATGTTTATAACCGAATACATTTACATATGCATAAAAATTTGTTTTCTTTTGTATTATTATTTTTTTAATGAATTAAGTAACGTTTATGACAACCCATCCATCCATCCCTTTTCTACCGCGTGTCCCTTTTGGGGTCGCGGGGGGCGCTGGAGCCTATCTCAGCTGCATTCGGGCGGAAGGCGGGGTACACCCTGGACAAGTCGCCCCCTCATCGCAGGGCCAACACAGATAGACAGACAACATTCACACTCACATTCACACACGAGGGCCAATTTAGTGTTGCCAATCAACCTATCCCCAGGTGCATGTCTTCGGAAGTGGGAGAAAGCCGGAGTACCCGGAGGGAACCCACGCAGTCACGGGGAGAACATGCAAAGGCTGGAGCCTATCCCAGCTGCATACGGGCGGAAAGCGGGGTACACCCTGGACAAGACTTTAATATATTTAGGGAAAGTGAATTAAAATAAAATGAACTTTTATCAATTTATGATCATGATTTATGATAAATAGAAGAAAATGAATTGACAACATTTCACTTATTATTTGACTTGCATTGAGTATAAATGAAGGAAAAACACAACATTTGCCTTTATAAAAGAGTGTAATATAAAACTGGCCAAATATTCATGACCACATCACAGGATTCCTGCCCACCAGTTGCTGATCTGTCTCAGTACTACAACTAACCACCTCAGGCAACAACCCTTTATGGGCAAAGATCTCCTGGAACAAGTGATTAAGTATTTTCTGCTCCGTGTGCAGGACGAGCTTACCGCCGCTGTGACAGCAACGGAACGTGGGAGATCTCCACGGCCAACAACAAGACTTGGGCCAATTACAGCGAATGTGCCAAATTCCTGTCCCATTACAACCAGAGCCACGAGAAGGTAAGCGCCATCTCTAATTGTTTCGCTTGCTGACACTCTTTACGGTAGCGCTGCACCCAGCCATTAATAGAACCCTTTGAATATTGAGGCCTGGAATCACTTTTAATTAGTGGTAAAAGCCATGACAAAAATATGGGCAACGCTAACTCTCCTTGTTAAGCTGCAATTAGGGAAATGTGTTGTATATTTGCAATCAGAGACACAAGTAGTCCTTTCCAGGAGCCAAAAGTAGACAGGATTTCCGCGGGGCATTAAAAAGCATTATACAGTCGTGGTCAAAAGTTTACATACACTTGTAAAGAACATAATGCCATGGCTGTCTTGAGTTTCCAATAATTTCTACAACTCTTATTTTCTTGTGATAAAGTGATTGGAGCACATACAACAAACTTGTTGTTTGTTTTTCTTTCATCTGACATCACATAGACAAAAATAAGACCTTCTGGAGGAAAGTTCCGTGGTCAGATGAAACCAAAAACTGAGCTGTTAGGCCACAATACCCAGCAATATGTAAAACTAAGATAATGCTATTTGGTAACAGTAGAAGAGAAAGTCAAACACAAATACAAATAGACGGAATAGAAATTGAAAGAGTAAATGAAACCAAATTTCTAGGTATAATGATTGATGATAAATTGAACTGGAAATCTCATGTAAAAAATATACAACATAAAGTAGTGAGAAACACATCAATAATGAATAAAGCAAAACATGTTCTAGACCAAAAATCACTTCATATTCTCTACTGCTCGCTAGTGTTACCATATCTGAGATATTGTGTAGAAATATGGGGAAATAACTACAAAAGTACACTTCATTCACTAACGGTGTTACAAAAAAGATCAGTTAGAATAATACATAATGTTGGATATAGAGAACATAAAAACCCTTTATTTACTGAATCAAAAATACTGAAATTCCATGACATAGTGAATTTGCAAACAGCTAAAATTATACACAAAGCAAACTATAACTTGCTACCCAAGAATATACAACAATTCTTCTCAAAAAAAGAGGAGAAATATAATCTTAGAGAAAAATGTAATTTAAAACATTTGTATGCACGTACAACACTTAAGACCTTCTGTATATCAGTATGTGGAATTAAATTATGGAATGGATCAAGCAAAGCAATCGAACAATGTACTAATATGATCCACTTCAAGAAACTCTACAAACTTAAAGTGTTTACAAAGCACAAGAACCATGACAAATGTTCTTAATTTATTTAATCCATCCATTCATTCATTCTCAAAGTAATCTTACTTATCTCATCATATGAAATATGACTTACTTACTTATTATTTATTCATTTATTTTTATTGTGATTACTTGAGGAGTATATTGTAAATAAATTGTGAACAGGAAGTGAACAAAAAGTTTTAGCAACTGTTATGTAAAGAAAAGGGGTAGGATTAAATAAGCTCTGCTTCTTCCTACTCCTTTTCGAACATGTTGAAAAGAGAAACTGGAAATTATTGTATGCTTGCTTGCATGTTCCAAATAAACTCAAACTCAAAATATGTTTGGAGGAGAAAAGGTGATGGCCTTTAATCCCAGGAACACCATCCCTACCGTCAAGCATGGTGGTGGTAGTATTATGCTCTGGGCCTTTTTTACTGCCAATGGAGCTGGTGCTTTACAGAGAGTAAATAGGACAATGGATAAGGAGGATTACCTCCAAATTCTTCAGGACAACCTAAAATCATCAGCCCAAAGGTTGGGTCTTGGGCGCAGTTGGGTGTTCCAACAGGACAATGACACCAAACACATGTTAAAAGTGGTAAAGGAATGGCTAAATCAGGCTAGAATTAAGGTTTTACAATGGCCTTCCCAAAGTCCTGACTTAAACATGTGGACAATGCTGAAGAAACAAGTTAATGTCAGAAAACCAACAAATTTAGCTAAACTGCACCAATTTTGTCAAGAGGAGTGGTCAAAAATTCAACCAGAAGCTTGTGGATGGCTACCAAAAGTGCCTTATTGCAGTGAAACTTGCCAAAGAACATGTGAGCAAATATTAACATTGCTGTATGTACCGTATTTTCCGCACTATTAGCCGCACCTAAAAACCACAAATTTACTCAAAAGCTGACAGTGCGGCTTATAACCCGGTGCGCTTTATATATGGATTAATATTAAGATTCATTTTCATAAAGTTTCGGTCTCGCAACTACGGTAAACAGCCGCCATCTTTTTTCCCCGTAGAACAGGAAGTGCTTCTTCTTCTACGCAAGCAACCGCCAAGGTAAGCACCCGCCCCCATAGAAGAGGAAGCGCTTCTTCTTCTACTGTAAGCAACCACCCGCCCCCGTAGAAAAAGAAGAAGGGCGCGGATATTACGTTTCATTTCCTTTGTGTGTTTACATCTGTAAAGACCACAAAATGGCTCCTACTAAGCGACAGGTTTCCGGTTCATGAAAAGACGCAATCTCTCCATCCGCACACGGACTACTATTTCACAGCAACTGCCTAAAGACTTTCAAGAAAAGCTGGCTACTTTCCGTGCATATTGTAAAAAGAAGATAGCTGAAAAAAAGATCCGGCCAGAGAACATTATCAACATGGACGAGGTTCCACTGACTTTTGATATTCCTGTGAACCGCACTGTGGATACAACGGGAGCACGTACGGTGAATATTCGCACCACAGGGAATGAGAAGTCATCCTTCACTGTGGTTCTAGCTTGCCATGCTAATGGCCAGAAACTTCCACCCATGGTGATATTCAAAAGGAAGACCTTGCCAAAAGAGACCTTTCCAGCCAGCGTCATCATAAAAGCTAACTCGAAGGGATGGATGGATGAAGAAAAGATGAGCGAGTAATTAAGGTAAGTTTACGCGAAGAGGCCGGGTGGCTTTTTTCACGCAGCTCCGTCCATGTTGATATACGACTCCATGCGCGCCCACATCACGCTGGTTTTTAATATATTATTAAAGTTTGACTGACCTATCTGACTGTTTTTTTGACATTCCTTTAGCGCAGTTAGATGCGGCTTATAACACGGGGCGGCTTATAGGTGGACAAAGTTTTGAAATATGCCGTTCATTGAAGGCGCGGCTTATAACCCAGGGCGGCTTATGGTGCGGAAAATACGGTATACTTTTGACACAGCAGATTTGGTCACATTTTCAGTAGACCCATAATAAATTCATAAAAGAACCAAATTTCATGAATGTTTTTTGTGACCAACAAGTATGTGCTCCAATCACTCTATCACAAAAAAAAATAAGAGTTGTAGAAATTATTGGAAACTCAAGACAGCCATGACATTATGTTCCTTACAAGTGTATGTAAACTTTTGACCACGACTGTAAGTCATTAAATGGATTTGGCGAAAATTAAGGCCTTAAATGGCATTAAAAATCATTAAATGCAATATCCACAGGCGGTGAAAATGTTAGGACTGGGCTGATAGTACTAAGTCAATCAACCGAACGGTGAAATGAAAATGAACTCATTAACATTGATACATTACTACGTCTGTCTGTGTGTTTCTTTACTTCGGCTGCGGCTTTCAAATTGAAAGTGCTGCCTCATTACGGCAAAATGAAACTGCTCTGAGGGTGCTTCCTTCAATAAGGAAGCTGAGCTTGTTTCATACACGACTCCTTTATTTCAGTCTGCAGTTCAACACATGAGCGAACTTGGCTAACATTACCAGTTCTTGTGGCGCAGGCACCTCCTACACTGCAAAAACTGAAATCTAAGTAAGAATAAATATCTCAAATAAGGGTGATATTTGCTTATTTTCTGTCTGATAAGATCATTCTTCTCACTAAGCAGATTTTATGTTAGAGTGTTTTACTTGTTTTAAGGGTTTTGGTCCTAAATGATCTCAGTAAGATGTTACAGCTTGTTGCTGAGATTTTAAGACCTATATTGAGTAAAACATGCTTGAAACTAGAATATCAACTGTTGCAAAGCTGTGTCATCAACACTCACAAGTATAAAACTACTTTCTTAAAGTACCGTATTTTTCGGAGTATAAGTTGCACCGGAGTATAAGTCGCACCTGCCGAAAATGCATAATAAAAAAGGAAAAAAACATATATAAGTCGCACTGGAGCCCGGCCAAACTATGAAAAAAACTGTGACTTATAGTCCGAAAAATACGGTAATAATTTCTTATTTCAAGCATGGAAAAAAAATCATGACTTTGACACAATTGTGTCTCATATTAAAACAGATGACAGCCAAATGGACTTTGCTGTTTTATTTTCAATGAAACAATAGAAAATACGTACTAATATAGTAGTACAGTTGTTATTAGTGAGAGTATACTTATTTTAAGGTATTTTTGGGTTCATTGAGGTTAGCTGATTTTACTTGTTTTGGAAAGTCTTGCCAAGCCACATTTTCTTGTTCTATTGGCAGATAATTTTGCTTAGTTCAAATAAAATACCCCCAATTTTTGTATTTTTTATTCTTGTTTTTGAACACTGACATTTTGCAGTGTACAAAACAATTCTCACAAGACCACAACTCACAATTTTCTGACATTCCTACAGTAAATCAGCAAGAGTTCCTTCAGCCGCCCAACATTTTATACACATTTTGCTATCTACTGTACCCATTTTAAACAACCGTGAGGGTGTAAAATACATTTAATTCAAGATGTTAAATTGACTCAGCTTATTTGTAATAATGCATTTAAAGGATACACATGATGTGTCTTTTTCTAAAATGTATAAATCAGTCATCTATTTCCAAACACATGCCTCATTTGCATTCCTAGTATGATGTTAATTCCCGAGTGCGGCCACCGCTGCTGCTCACTGCTCCCCTCACCTCCTAGGGTGGAACAAGGGGATGGGTCAAATGCAGAGAGTAATTTCACCACACCTAGTGTGTGTGTGACTATCAGTGGTACTTTAACTTTAACTTAATGTATTATTCAATGAAGTCTTTCAACAAATGTTTGAATTGTATCCTGATTAAAAAAGTACCCTCCAGTTTGTGGCTATTATAAATAAGGCATATTTTCAGAGGATATGCATTTCTACAGCATGTTTTAAAGAAATAACATATTAAAAAATGACTTCTGGGTATATTATATTGATCAACTAATTATTATTTTGTGGGGGCAAAGTGTATATTGTAGCGTCTCGGAAGAGTTAGTGCTGCAAGGGGTTCTGGGTATTTGTTGTGTTGTGTTTATGTTGTGTTACGGTGCGGATGTTCTCCCGAAATGTGTTTATCATTCTTGTTTGGTGTGGGTTCACAGTGTGGCACATATTTGTAACAGTGTTAAAGTTGTTTATACGGCCACTCTCAGTGTGACCTGTATGGCTGTTGAGCAAGTATGCTTTGCATTCACTTGTGTGTGTGAAAAGCCGTGGATATTATGTGACTGGGCCGGCACAAAAAAGGCAGTGCCTTTAAGGTTTATTGGCGCTCTGTACTTCTCCCTACGTCAGCGGCGTTTTAAAAAGTCATAAATTCTACTTTTCGAAACCGATACCGATAATTTTGAAACTGATACCGATAATTTCCGATATTACATTTTAAAGCATTTATCGGCCGATAATATCGGCAGTCCGATATTATCGGACATCTCTAAAACACACTCATAAAACAACTTAACAACTTAGCACCATTTACTCTTCTTTAGTTTAAACAGTTGTTGAAACAAACAAGCTTGTTTACCTTTTTCAGATGACTGATCTCTTTTTTCAGCACGATGTGACCCCGGCTTGTTGTGATTACTTGCAGAAGTCCGATGTTCTCCAGGAAGCAAAAATAATTCACAACTAGTCTGTGGTTGCAAGTTGATGCTCTTTGTTGGTGTAGTATTGTCGGTTCATCCTTGTTGTACTTGTGCCTCTCCAAGGTGTTGTTGACTGACAGCACCCGTCACTGCTCGCTGAGGACGGCGACTGCTGCCTGCTTTCACCTCAGAGTCTCCAAGACACAAAAAAGGAATTCGATTTGTCGCTCGTTGCCCGTTGCCAACACTGTTGGCGCCATGCTCGAGTACGTGTTTCGCTTTAAGATGGTATTTTAAACTTGATATGCGCCGATGATAAGAACGTTTGCAGCTGCAATACCAACAAGTTACACTGGTTTTATCTAATGTTCCGTTTTGAAGTGAATAATCATCATTCATATTTGATAACGCAATACTTTATTTTTATTAATCACATGCGTTAACCCATTAAAGTTGACAGCCCTAAAATAAATACAAAAACACTCTCAGATGAAACAGTCTTGTGAGTCAATTCTAATTCACTAGATAGTAACAGTTAATCTAAACAGTTCAACTGTTATCATTGTCAAATACTTACAATTGTGTATATGCAGACAGTTGTAGGCTTTTGACTATGTATTGTCTGCAGTAGGACATGGCATTAAAACACTTCAGTATGGGGAACATATGAACCATTAATTAGTTGCTTATTAACATAAGGTTAGGGGTAGGGTTAGGGTTATGGTAGGGGTTAGGGTTAGGGAAGACTCTTACTTAAAGGGGAACATTATCACAATTTCAGAAGGATTAAAACCATTAAAAATCAGTTCCCAGTGGCTTATTTTATTTTTCGAAGTTTTTTTCAAAATGTTACCCATCACACAATATCCCTAAAAAAAAGCTTCAAAGTGCCTGATTTTAACCATCGTTATATACACCCGTCCATTTTCCTGTGACGTCACACAGTGATGCCAATACAAACAAATATGGCAGATAGAACAGCAAGGTATTGCGACATTAGCTCGGATTCAGACTCGGATTTCAGCGGCTTAAGCGATTCAACAGATTACGCATGTATTGAAACGGATGGTTGTAGTGTGGAGGCAGGTAGCGAAAACGAAATTGAAGAAGAAACTGAAGCTATTGAGCTATATCAGTTTGAACCGTATGCAAGCGAAACCGACAAAAACGACACGACAGCCAGCGACACGGGAGAAAGCGAGGACGAATTCGGCGATCGCCTTCCAACCAACGATTGGTATGTGTTTGTTTGGCATTAAAGGAAACTAACAACTATGAACTAGGTTTACAGCATATGAAATACATTTGGCAACAACATGCACTTTGAGAGTGCAGACAGCCCATTTCAGGCGCGCTAAGAACATATATTTTTCCACGATTTCAGCACTCAGGTTAACCATACCTAAATGGACACAAAATACTGCAATACACAAGACTACCCGAATGTACTCGAATGATTGAAAAAAATAAATGTTTTTAAGCTAAATTATTGGTAAACACAGTTTATGTATAATAATTTACGTAAAACCGCGAGTAATGAATAAAGTTTTCATCAATTAATATATTCTGTAGACATACCCTTATCCGCTCTCTTTTCCTGAAAGCTGATCTGTCCAGTTTTGGAGTTGATGTCAGCATCTGCTTTGAGTGTCGCAGGATATCCACACATTCTTGCCATCTCTGTCGTAGCATAGCTTTCGTCGGTAAAGTGTGCGGAACAAACGACTGACCATTTCGTCGGCTTTCCCCACAGCCTCGTATTTTGAACAAATTTCGTCCAATTTCTTGCCACTGGTGCAACTTGAATCCGTCCCTGTTCGTGTTGTTACACCCTCCGACAACACACCGACGAAAGTGAGAAAATGGCGGATTGCTTCCCGATGTGACGTCACGTTGTGACGTCATCGCTCCGAGAGCGGATAATAGAAAGGCGTTTAATTCGCCAAAATTCACCCATTTAGAGTTCGGAAATCGGTTAAAAAAATATATGGTCTTTTTTCTGCAACATCAAGGTATATATTGACGCTTACATAGGTCTGGTGATAATGTTCCCCTTTAATGGCTTACTGGTTGTATAATAAGGCCATGCTGAATAAGGCATTAATAAGTACTTAATAATGACTAATTATCAGCCAATATGTTACTAATTTGCATGTTAATGTCAGGCTTGTCCCTGACAGTTTGACTGTGTTTTAGTTTTTTCTCTGCGTTTGTCTTAGTTTTCTGTCCAGCACTTTTATTTTGTCTTTATTTCCTACTTGTCTCCCTGAGTGCTGTGTCCCCTCAGCTGTGGCTGATTGGCACCTGGCCACACCTGGTGTCAATCAGCCAGCTGCTATTTTAAACCTGCCTTCCCCTCCAGTCAGTGCTGGATCATTGTCATTTCTACTTGTCGTTGTCAGTGTAGCTGGATGCGGTAGCGGTAAGCTATATTCTGTAGCTGTTTGTAGTCTGCTGTCTTTTTGTTCCTCGTCTCCCAGTTCTTGTTTCCCTGGCATCCTGTTTCCTGTTCCTAGTTCCTGGTTTGTGTTTTTACTTTATTTTATAAACATTAAATCTTGTTTTCCCGCACAATGCCTTCCGCCTTCTCTGCATCTTGGGGTTCGGCACCTACAAACTCTGACAGTTAATAAGCATTTAGTTAATGGTTGATATGTTCCCCATACTAAAGTGTTACCAAACATTTTTAAGTGGCACTAAAACAACATTAAAAATGTGTTGATACTGTAGAAACCCTGATAGAATTATAGTCCTTTTCACACTATTTCTACACCATTCTGTAATCTATAATAAATAAAAAAATCCATCCTTTTTTTCACCATTCTGTATTATGTACGATTCCTCTGCAGCCTTGCTATAAAAGGTTTTCTTCGAGCATGATTTCAGCTGCATGGATGATTGCTCATAAAGACTCACAGTCGGTGTTCCACTTCACTGCTTTCGTCGCTCATGCTGATCAAACTCAAGTTGGACCTCCAGGATATCGAAATTCTCTGTTTTTTTTTAAAACTTGCTGCAGTATAACCTTGCAGGGCATCTTAGATTGGCATGTACTGTAGAGCACGTGTGATATTCCAAATTCATCTTGTTGTGCTTCAAATGGAACTATTATGGCAGTTTTCAGCCGAGTGATCCGCGCTCACTTTAGGGAGATAGAAGCAGCAACAAGTGCTGAAATAGACGGAAACATCGTAAACAAACATTTTGTCAAAAGTGTTAGTTTTAGCAGGAAGTAAACAACATCTTGATAGAACAGATGCTTTCAGTCTACAGTATTAAAGAGTGGGGCCCTGTGAATTGTTTTTGTCCCCCCAAATTCTACTTTGACACAATTTGTACATTCAATCAATCAAACATTATTTATGTATCACTTTTCATGCACAGGCTAATTGACACACCAAGTGCTTTATACCAGTAAAAAAAGAAGAAGGAAACCCACAATGACGTTGATGAAAAAACACCACCCTTGTTTGGGGTGACGAATGTAAAAGTGCAGTCACACTTTTCAAGCAGATATATTTCTCACATTTAGCTCACTTTGCTCACATTTAACTTATTTTCATCACATGTAAGTTTAGATTAAATGTTGACTTTAGATGTTAAATCTAAATCTGAATGTCAAATCTAAATCTTAAATCTAAATCTTAAATCTATTTTCTTTTGGCTATAACTTTCTTATATTTGAGGTCTATTTCTGTTGACAGGGCTTCTTCCCTCTTTAGTTACCCTTTCTCGTCATTAGAAGCGCTGATTAATTTCACCTGCCTCTGATTAGTGATCAGGGGGCTCACTTGCTCCTGACCGCGAATAAGAGAGCTTCAAATACCCGCGTCACTCGCAGGTCCATTGATCGCCGCTGGCCACAATTACGTTGGTTCTCTTTGTTCTTTTTTTAAGTGTTGTGCTGTGTTCAACAATTTCTAAGTGAAGTGAAGTGAATTATATTTATATAGCGCTTTTCTCTAGTGACTCAAAGCGCTTTACATAGTGAAACCCAATATCTAAGTTACATTTAAACCAGTGTGGGTGGCACTGAGAGCAGGTGGGTAAAGTGTCTTGCCCAAGGACACAACAGCAGTGACTAGGATGACGGAAGCGGGGATCGAACATGCAACCCTCAAGTTGCTGGCACGGCCGCTCTACCAACCGAGCTATACCGCTTAAGTTATCACTTAAGCTTTTCGTCCACTTCTCAGTGGCACGCTTTGTTTTGTATCTTGCCCTATTAGATTAAAAGAATCTTACCTGTACGCTGCTTCTGCCACTTCCCGTCTTTTCGCATCCTGGTAACACAACCATCGCTACAACGCAACAATCTTGCCTTTTTTTTTATTCTTCCTCAAAAACGAGCCGTTTGGAAATTGCTAAATGTGTCACATTCTTTCCGTTGCTGATGTGAGCGGATATCTCCATATATGGTCAAGTTTCAGCCAAAGGGCTTTGCGCGAGTCCGCCATTGTAGTCAATAAACTCCTTCTTTTTGTCTGGGGTGGTATAGCTCGATTGGTAGAGTGGCAGTGGCAGCAACTTGAGGGTTCCAGGTTCAATCCCAGCTTCTGCCATCCTAGTCACTGCCGTTGTGTCCTTGGGCAAGACACTTTACCCACCTGCTCCCAGTGCCACCAACATTGGTTTAAATGTAACTTAGATATTGGGTTTCACTATGTAAAGCGCTTTGAGTCACTAGAGAAAAGCGCTATATATATATAATTCACTTCACTTCACATACTCCTGTTGTGGGGCAGACTGGCTCGTACATTCACATGCATCTTCCATTATTGCCATTTCTAATATAAAATAGCATACAATTCGAACTTATACATGTCAGTAGACTCCGTATGGAAGCGCTAAAAACTACAACATGGCTGGCGAGGGGAAGACACGGTCACGTAAATAGGACCAGCCCACAAAACGGCAAATACGGATGAGACGGTCAGAAAGCTGCTGATCTGTATTTGAGATCTGCATATGTCCTGAAAAATCCGCCTTTGTAGTCCACGCCAACACCGTAGTCGATAATCTTCTTCTTTTACTCTATCTTCTTGTTATGGGACATTCATCCTCCGCTGTTGCCATTTCTAATATAAAGTGGCGTAAAGTTCTTACTTATATCGGTCAGTAAACTCGCCATGAAAGCACTAAAACATACCGGTGTAGTGAGTTTACATTATTCACCCAAGGAACTTTAGTTATTAGAGAGTTCCGGTCGGACGTTTTTTTACAGGACACATTTCTGGCCTTGTTGTTGTTTCTGGATGAGGAGATGCTGCTCCGTTATTGATGTAAAAGAAGTCTAAATGTCATTAAAACAGTTAGCTCCATCTTTTGACACGTCTTCCACTCCCGTCATTGCACGCTACACCGCTACAACAAAGATGACGGAGAGAAGACGCTGCCAAACTGTTTTGTAACTAAAGGTGATGGCTGTTTACGACCCCCCTCCCTTAGAAACAGCTGTTGCCATGTAATCAGGAAAAGTCCAAATAAAAGAGGAGGCGTACAATCTTTCGTCAGAGCATGGGGCGACACTGTGCAAGGGTACAGTGTCTACGTGTTTCTCCTCAATTGAGCTAAAGTGAATTCTGTCTCTATTTAAGTCCTTGCTTCTTGTCTTGTTTAATAGATGTCATCAGTGTTAGAACCTGACACTCATCCCCAACAGTTATTATACCTCAAAGTTTAACTCCAAAGTCGGATAGACTTGAAATTTGCCCAACTGCTGGATTCGCTCCACAAACCCAACCACTGAAACTTTAGTATGTTTAACTGAATCCCCACCAAATTCGGTACACACCTTTAGGGGATTGACATGCACATGAGTGGGAAATTTGAGCAAGATAGGGCAACAAAGGGTAATTTGGCCGAGCAACTGATTGTCTAGAAGTCATTGACCATTTGTCTGGTGATATGTATTACAAAACCCAAAACCAGTGAAATTGGCACATTGGTAAATAAAAACAGAATACAATGATTTGCAAATCCTTTTCAACTTATATTCAATTGAATAGACTGCACAAACAAGATATTTAATGTTCGAACTGAGAAACAAATTATTAATTTGCAAAAAATCATTAACTGAGAATTTAATGGCAGCAACACATTGCAAAAAAGTTGGCACAGGGGCATTTTTACCACTGTGTTACATGGCCTTTCCTTTTATCAACACTCAGTAAACGTTTGGGAACTGAGGAGACCAATTTTTTAATCTTTTCGGGTCAAATTCTTTCCCATTCTTGCTTGATGTACAGCTTAAGTTGTTCAACAGTCCAGGGTCTCCGTTGTCGTATTTTACGCTTCATAATACGCCACACATTTTCAATGGTAGACGGATCTGGACTACAGGCAGGCCAGTCTAGTACCCGCACTCTTTTACTACAAAGCCACACTGTTGTAACACGTGCAGAATGTGGCTTGGCATTGTCTTGCTGAAATAAGCAGGGGCGTCCATGGTAACGTTGCTTGGATGGCAACATATGTTGCTCCAAAACCTGTATGTACCTTTCAGAATTACTGGTGCCTTCACAGATGTGTAAGTTACCCTTGCCTTGGGAACTATTACAACCCCATACCATCACAGATGCTGGCTTTTGAACTTTGCGCCTATAACAGTTCCGGATGGTTCTTTTCCTCTTTGGTCCGGAGAACACAACATCCAGGGTTTCCGAAAACAATTTGAAATGTGGACTCGTCAGACCACAGAGCACTTTTCCACTTTGCATCAGTCCATCTTAGATGAGCTCGGGCCCAAAGAAGCCGGCGGTGTTTCTGGGTGTTGTTGATTAATGGCTTTTTGCTTTGCAAAGTATAGTTTTAACTTGCACTTACAGATGTAGCGACCAACTGTAGTTACTGACAGTGGTTTTCTGAAGTGTTCCTGAGCCCATGTGGTGATATCCTTTACACACTGATGTCGCTTTTTGATGCAGTACCGCTTAAGGGATCGAAGGTCACGGACATCCCATTTTACGTGCAGTGATTTCTCCTGATTCTCTGAACCTTTTGATGATATTACAGACCGTAGATGGTGAAATCCCTAAATTCCTTGCAATAGCTCATTGAGAAATGTTGTTCTTAAACTGTTCGACAATTTGCTCACGCATTTGTTCACAAAGTGGTGACCCTCGCCTCATTCTTGTTTGTGAATGACTGAGCATTTCGCAGAAGCTGCTTTTATACCCAATCATGGCACCCACCTGTTCCCAATTAGCCTGTTCACCTGTGGGATGTTCCAAATAAGTGTTTGATGACTATTCCTAAACTTTCTCAGTCTTTTTTGCCACTTGTGCCAGCTTTTTTGAAACATGTTGCAGGCATTAAATTCCAAATGAGCTAATATTTGCAAAAAAATTCAAGTTTACCAGTAAGAACGTTCAGTGTCTTGTCTTTGCAGTCTATTCAATTGAATATTGGTTGAAAAGGATTTGTAAATCATCGTATTCTATTTTTTTTTTACGATTTACACAACCTGCCAACTTCACTGGTTTGGGGGTTTGTACATTTATCCTCCAAAGCACCTTTTGTGTGTCTTTTGTTGAGTCGAAAGAAATTGGTTCATTGTATGGTTCTCAGTATGTACATACTAAATATAGTTACATTCAGTATGTGCTTTGATGCTGTAACGATGGCCTATGAGTTGTTCATAATTTAGCTCAATCTCATTACATCGGCGTGAATACCTCGGACACATAACCACAGCATCATCTGCAACATTACCTTCAAATGTCATCCCCATGGTGTGAGACTCTGCTCGCCAGGCCACTGTGAAATTCAACGCTTCATAAAGTGACAGATGTGGCCCTAACGACACTCGCCTCTAAGGCTTTTTGACCCTCATTGATTGGTATCTGGTTTGTTACTCTTGCTATTGTGCTAACCAATTACGTTTTCCCAACAGGACGTCTTCCACCGCTTGTACCTCATCTACACCGTGGGCTACTCCGTCTCTCTGGGGTCTCTCGTGGTGGCGGTGGTCATCTTGGGATATTTCCGGTAGGTCAATGCCGTTGCTGTCATTTTCGATCGCTCACGCCAAAAGCCTCCCCAGAGACAAGTGTGGATAGAGGCAGAGTGTCAGGAAGGGAGGTTGAAGCAATTAGAGAGACAGGAAGTCTAAAATGGAGGTCACGGTACTACAGTATGCATATTAAACACGGTGGAGAGGAGTATAATGTATTAGTTTGATCCTAAAATACACATTCCAGTGTGTTTTGTGTCAACATACAACATGCAATAGGTAGTAAAAGCTACCTTTGACTTTTAGCAACGTTTAATGCGTGTGTTTGAGAGCATGTGTGTGCCTCAGGGCTTCTTTGTCTGACATTTAGCCACTTTGTGCTTCTTTTATTTTCTCTACTGAAAATACACAAAGGCAGCATTTGAATGCATGTTCAAAACAAAAACCAAACCATTAGCTTAAATACAATACAGTGATACATCCTATTTTCGGTTGGGATGTCCGATAATGGCTTTTTGCCGATATCCGATATTCCGATATTGTCCATCTCTTTAATTACCGATACCGATATCAACCGATACTGATATATACAGTCGTGGAATTAACACATTATTATGCCTAATTTGGACAACCAGGAATGGTGAAGATAAGGTCCTTTTTTTAAATATTAATAAAATAAAATAAAATAAATAAATTAAAAACATTTTCTTGAATAAAAAAGAAAGTAAATCAATATAAAAACTGTTACATAGAAACTAGTAATTAATGAAAATTAGTCAAATTAACTGTTAAACGTTAGTACTATTAGTGGACCAGCAGCACGCACAATCATGTGTGCTTACGGACTGTATCCCTTGCAGACTGTATTGATATATATTGATATATAATGTAGGAACCACAATATTAATAACAGAAAGAAACAACCCTTTTGTGTGAATGGGTGTGAATGAGTGTGAATGAGTGTAAATGAGGGAGAGAGGTTTTTTGGGTTGGTGCACTAATGGTAAGTGTATCTTGTGTTTTTTATGTTGATCTAATAAAAACAAAAACAAAAAAAACGATACCGATAATAAAAAAAAACGATACCGATAATTTCCGATATTACATTTTAAAGCATTTATCGGCCGATATTAAAATGATACTGATAATTTAAAAAACGATACCGATAATTTCTGATATTACATTTTAAAGCATTTATCGGCCGATAATATCGGCCTGCCGATGTAACACGTGGCTTGGCATTGTCTTGCTGAAATAAGCAGGGGCGCCCATGGTAACGTTGCTTGGATGGCAACATATGTTGCTCCAAAACCTGTATGTACCTTTCAGCATTTCAGATGTGTAAGTTACCCATGTCTTGGGCACTAATACACCCCCATACCATCACAGATGCTGGCTTTTCAACTTTGCGCCTATAACAATCCAGATGTTTTTTTTCCTCTTTGGTCCACAGTTTCCAAAAACAATTTGAAATGTGGACTCGTCAAACCACAGAAAACTTTTCCACTTTCTTTCAGTCCATCTTAGATGAGCTCAGGCCCAGCGAAGCCGACGGCGTTTCTGGGTGTTGTTGATAAACGGTTTTTGCCTTGCATAGAAGAGTTTTAACTTGCACTTACAGATGTAGCGACCAACTGTAGTTACTGACAGTGGGTTTCTGAAGAGTTCCTGAGCCCATGTGGTGATATTCTTTACACACTGATGTCGCTTGTTGATGCAGTACAGCCTGCTTCATTCAGAAGCAATTTATCATCCTTGCATTTGGGAGGCACAGGAAGCATCAGGAATGGCAAAAGGCGCCCGTGTACTGACGTTTTCCCCGCAGGAGTGACTCTCATTCCGCACGGAGGCCTTTAGGATGGCTCCCAACTGGCAGCGCCAATATGTACCAACCAAATGACTTTAATACGTTCTCCCTGGGGCCCAGCTGACATTCTGGCTGAGCATTGTAGAAAGCGCTCCCTCCAGCGCCACATGCCAGCTGGAGGAGACCCCAGCAGCAGCAGCGGCAGCTTTAATGTTTTCTAAGCCAGTGTTTTTCAACCTTTTTTGAGCCAAGGCACATTTTTTGCGTTGAAAAAATGTGGAGGCACACCACCAGCAGAAATCATTAAAAAACGAAACTCAGTTGACAGTAAAAAGTCGTTGTCGCAATTGTTGGATATGACTTTAAAGCATAACCAAGCATAGCTCTTGTCTCAAAGTAGATGTACTGTCACCACCTGTCACATCACACCCTGACTTATTTGGACTTTTTTGCTGTTTTCCTGTGTGTAGTGTTTTACTTCTTGTCTTGCGCTCCTATTTTGGTAGCTTTTTCTCTTTTTTTGGTATTTTCCTGTAGCAGTTTCATGTCTTCCTTTGAGCGATATTTCCTGCATCTACTTTGTTTTAGCAATCAAGAATATTGCAGTTGTTTTTATCCTTCTTTGTGGGGACATTGTTGATTGTCATGTCATGTTTGGATGTACTTTGGGGACGCCGTCTTTGCTCCACAGTAAGTCTTTGCTGTCGTCCAGCATTCGGTTTTTGTTTACTTTGTAGCCAGTTCAGTTTTAGTTTCGTCCTGCATCGCCTTCCCTAAGCTTCAATGCCTTTTCTTAGGGGCACTCACCTAATGTTTATTTTTGGTTTAAGCATTAAGACACTTTTTTACCTGCACACTGCCTTCCGCTGTTTCCGACATCTACAGAGCAATTAGCTACCGGCTGCAACCTACTGATAGGGAAGAGTATTACACGGTTACTCTGCCGAGCTCTAGACAGCACCGACACTCAACAACAACACATCATTTGCAGACTATAATTACTGGTTTGCAAAAAATATTTTTAACCCAAATAGGTGAAATTAGATAATCCCCCACGACACACCAGACTGTATCTAACGGCACACTAGTGTGCTGCGTCACAGTGGTTGAAAAACACTGTTCTAAGCTATCTCCCCTTCTCACCAGGGAAATGTGGGATTGATTAGTCGCCACACACCACTTCCAATCAATATTGACAAATATTTCAGTAAATAAAAAGGCATGTGAGGAATAATAATTATTTTGTGCAAGGGGGACTATGTTGCTGACTTTACTTCATTCATCCATCCATCCATTTTCTACCGCTTGTCCCTTTTGGGGTCGCGAGGGGCGCTGGAGCCTATCTCAGCTGCATTCAGTAATGATGGTGATGCACCGTACGTTCTTAAAGCTCTGAAAATTCTCTCTTCTTGCAATCTTTTGCAACACGTGCTTGCAATTCTGCTTTTTATAGCCCAGCAATTTCATATTTGGGTGTTGGAAGCCCCGCTAGATGTCAAGAATGTTCGAGTCAGGGAGGAAATTAGCTGTCTTTCATTATGGATCAGTACTGAAACTAAAGATTTAAGTCTGTGCTACAAGAATTTATGTTACTTCTGAGTACTTTACAGAAAGTAAACTTGGATATACAAGACAAAAAACAACAACACACGTAATCATTGTGACATCTTAAAGGGGAACTGCACTTTTGGAATTTTGCCTATCATTCACAATCCCTATGTAAGACAATGCTTTTCTGTATTTTAATGCATTTTAAATATTAAATAAATGCGATCAAAAGTCTGCTTACAATTGAGCCAATAGGAGTTGCTCTATTCTGCTTATAAACCCCTTGAAAACATCCAAACACCTCAATCAGGGTTGTATATACATCAGGGGTGTCAAACTTGTTTTCATTGAGGGCCACATCGCAGTTGTAAATATATGATTAAATAAAGAAAGTATAAGGATTCGGCTCATGATATAGCATTTGATTATTTGCTTTTTTTTACGTTCGTTTATCCATCCATCCATCCATCTTCTTCCGCTTATCCGAGGTCGGGTCGCGGGGGCAGCAGCCTAAGCAGGGAAGCCCAGACTTCCCTCTCCCCAGCCACTTCGTCCAGCTCCTCCCGGGGGATCCCGAGGCGTTCCCAGGCCAGCCGGGAGACATAGTCTTCCCAACGTGTCCTGGGTCTTCCCCGTGGCCTCCTACCGGTCGGACGTGCCCTAAACACCTCCCGAGGGAGGCGATCGGGTGGCATCCTGACCAGATGCCCGAACCACCTCATCTGGCTCCTCTCGATGTGGAGGAGCAGCGGCTTTACTTTGAGCTCCCCGCGGATGACACGTTCGTTTAAAAAAAACTAAATAGATTTTAGTGTAAAAAAACAGAATTTTAGTTTTTTACGGAATATTACTGGAAATTACTCTTTTACAGTCAAATCTAGGGTTGTTGATTTTATAGTGTATTACTGTAAACACAAACAGTACCAAAGTTGTTGTTTTTTTTCTAAAAAAAAAAACTGGCAGCTCAATTGCCAGAATTTTACCGTGAGGTCTATTGTCATTTTTACAGTGCACAATTTGATAACTTGCTTTAAAATCATAAGTCAAGCTAATATTCAAGTACTTATTTATTTATTTATTTTTTAAATATGATAACATTTTGTTGCATTCTTAGATATTACATTTAAAAATATATGTATATAAAGATAAGCATGAACTCATGTATCTTTTGAATGTCAAAATGAAAAAAAACAAATGTTTAGTAAGAAAATATTCTTTATTAAAAGCATACTATTACCATTTCGCGAGGCAGATCTGGCCCCCGGGCCTTGAGTTTGACACCTGTGATAAACATGATGTAAGTATATACAGTATGTAATGTTGTAACTGGCACATTTATAATAACATTCAGTATTTACCTATTTTGCGGCGCATTAATTTCAAAAACCCATCACGACGTTCGCTTTTTTTTTTCCAACATCACTGATTATTACTCACTGCAAAGACCACTTAATACCTTTAGTATATCAGTATGTGGAATTAAATTATGGAATGGATTAAGTAAAGAAATCAAACAATGTACTAATATGATCCAATTCAAGAAACGCTTCAAACTTAAAGTGTTTATAAAGTACAAAGAAGAAGAACCATGATAAACATTCTGAATTCATTCCATCCATCCATTCGTTTTCTAGAAAATCTTATTTATCTCACCATATGAAATATACCTAAAAAAGTTGAATAAATGACTACTGACTGCACCTGATGTAAACAAGCTACAGCAACACCTGAGTTACATTAATTACATTGTCAAAATACATGTAACTGCCAAAAAAGAGAGGACTTAAAGGAGTGCCTTGAGGAACGCCTCAGTTATACATATCACAAGTTTGGACCCCAGTGTTGTACGTTTACTAGCTAGATTAAACTTTCAATGCAAGGACAAATGTGTTTACAGTAGTCCAAGGTTTTTTTGATTGAGACTTTTATTAGTAGATTGCACCGTGCAGTACATATTCCGTACAATTGATCACTAAATGGTTTTTCAACTTGTTTAAGTCATGATACAGATATATACTATCATCATAATACAGTCATTACACAAGATAAACATCAGAGTATATACATTGAATTATTTACATTATTTACAATCCGGGGTGTGTGTGTGGGGGGGGGGGGGGTAGGTTTGGTTGTTATCATCACTTCAGTCATCAACAATTGCATCATCAGAGAAATGGACATTGGAACAGTGTAGGACTGACTTGGTAGAATATGTACCGCAAGTAGTGGACATAGAGAGAGAGATCAGAGAGCATAAGAATAAGTATCTACATTTGATTATTTACATTTGATTATCTACAATCCGGGGAGGTAGGATGTGAAAGGAAGTTTGTTAGTTTAGGGTTGAAGTTGCTTGGAGGTGTTCTTTTAGTGCGGTTTTGAAGGAGGATAGAGATGCCCTTTCTTTTACACCTGTTGGGAGTGCATTCCATATTGATGTGGCATAGAAGGAGAAGGAGTTAAGACCTTTGTTATCTCGGAATCTGGGTTTAACGTGGTTAGTGGAGCTCCCCCTGGTGTTGTGATTATGGCGGTCATTTACGTTAAGGAAGTAGTTTGACATGTACTTCGGTATCAGGGAGGTGTAGCGGATTTTATAGACTAGGCTCAGTGCAAGTTGTTTTATTCTGTAAAACAAGGTCCTCTATTAAATAGGGTTTTAGGAATGTGCTGCAAAAATGTTTGTTTCCAAAATTTGAATTAAACTCAGGGACAGGTATGATGTCGTTCCTGCGCTGGATTTAGCCCCTGGAATAGTTCTGCTTTAGAGCAGTGGTTCTTGACCTTGTTGGAGGTACCGAACCCCACCAGTTTCATATGCGCATTCACCGAACCCTTCTTTAGTGAAAAAAAAATTAAAAAAATGTTTTTTCAAATTCAAGACAAAGTTATGTTCAAAACATAAGGGTGTCGATATGTGCACTTGGCACCAGGACACCCTAGGCCGCAGTTCCATGATCGACTTTGTAGTTGTGTCATCGGATTTGCGGCCTCATGTTTTGGACACTCGGGTGAAGAGAGGGGCGGAGCTTTCAACCGATCACCACCTGGTGGTGAGTTGGCTGCGATGGTGGGGGCGGATGCCGGACAGACCTGGCAGGCCCAAACGCATTGTGAGGGTTTGCTGGGAACGTCTGGCAGAGTCTCCTGTCAAAGAGAGTTTCAATTCCCACCTCCGGAAGAACTTTGAACATGTCACGAGGGAGGTGCTGGACATTGAGTCCGAGTGGACCATGTTCCGCGCCTCTATTGTCGAGGCAGCTGATTGGAGCTGTGGCCGCAAGGTAGTTGGTGCCTGTCGTGGCGGTAATCCTAGAACCCGTTGGTGGACACCGACGGTGAGGGATGCCGTCAAGCTGAAGAAGGAGTCCTATCGGGTTCTTTTGGCTCATAGGACTCCTGAGGCAGCGGACAGGTACCGACAGGCCAAGCGGTGTGCGGCTTCAGCGGTTGCGGAGGCAAAAACTCGGACATGGGAGGAGTTCGGGGAAGCCATGGAAAACGACTTCCGGACGGCTTCGAAGCGATTCTGGACCGACTGCGGATGTTGTGGATCGGTGGAGAGAATACTTCGAAGACCTCCTCAATCCCACCAACACGTCTTCCTATGAGGAAGCAGTGCCTGGGGAGTCTGTGGTGGACTCTTCTATTTCTGGGGATGAGGTTGCTGAGGTAGTTAAAAAGCTCCTCGGTGGCAGGGCCCCGGGGGTGGATGAGATAAGCCCGGAGTTCCTTAAGGCTCTGGATGCTGTGGGGCTGTCTTGGTTGACAAGACTCTGCAGCATCGCGTGGACATCGGGGGCGGTACCTCTGGATTGGCAGACCGGGGTGGTGGTTCCTCTCTTTAAGAAGGGGAACCGGAGGGTGTGTTCTAACTATCGTGGGATCACACTCCTCAGCCTTCCCGGTAAGGTCTATTCAGGTGTACTGGAGAGGAGGTTACGCCGGATAGTCGAACCTCGGATTCAGGAGGAACAGTGTGGTTTTCGTCCTGGTCGTGGAACTGTGGACCAGCTCTATACTCTCGGCAGGGTCCTTGAGGGTGCATGGGAGTTTGCCCAACCAGTCTACATGTGCTTTGTGGACTTGGAGAAGGCATTCGACCGTGTCTCTCGGGAAGTCCTGTGGGGAGTGCTCAGAGAGTATGGGGTATCGGACTGTCTGATTTTGGCGGTCCGCTCCCTGTATGATCAGTGTCAGAGCTTGGTCCGCATTGCCGGCAGTAAGTCGGACACGTTTCCAGTGAGGGTTGGACTCCGCCAAGGCTGCCCTTTGTCACCAATTCTGTTCATAACTTTTATGGACAGAATTTCTAGGCGCAGTCAAGGCGTTGAGGGGATCCGGTTTGGTGGCTGCAGGATTAGGTCTCTGCTTTTTGCAGATGATGTGGTCCTGATGGCTTCATCTGGCCAGGATCTCCAGCTCTCGCTGGATCGGTTCGCAGCCGAGTGTGAAGCGACTGGGATGAGAATCAGCACCTCCAAGTCCGAGTCCATGGTTCTCGCCCGGAAAAGGGTGGAGTGCCATCTCCGGGTTGGGGAGGAGACCCTGCCCCAAGTGGAGGAGTTCAAGTACCTCGGAGTCTTGTTCACGAGTGAGGGAAGAGTGGATCGTGAGATCGACAGGCGGATCGGTGCGGCATCTTCAGTAATGCGGACGCTGTATCGATCCGTTGTGGTGAAGAAGGAGCTGCTCCTCCACATCGAGAGGAGCCAGATGAGGTGGTTCGGGCATCTGGTCAGGATGCCACCCGATCGCCTCCCTCGGGAGGTGTTTAGGGCACGTCCGACCGGTAGGAGGCCACGGGGAAGACCCAGGACACGTTGGGAAGACTATGTCTCCCGGCTGGCCTGGGAACGCCTCGGGATCCCCCGGGAGGAGCTGGACGAAGTGGCTGGGGAGAGGGAAGTCTGGGCTTCCCTGCTTAGGCTGCTGCCCCCGCGACCCGACCTCGGATAAGCGGAAGAAGATGGATGGATGGATGGATGGAAGACAAAGTTATATGTTTTTGGTAATACTCTAGTATGGGGAACATATTCTAAGTAACAAAGACTTAATTTAGAGTTATTTGGACACTAGGGGAACATATTCTAAGTAACAAAGACTTAATTTAGAGTTATTTGGTTAGGGCCGGGGTTAGAGGGTTAGGGTTATAACAAGGCCATGCCGAATAAGGCATTAATAAGTACTTAATAATGACTAGTTAAGAGCCAATATTTTACTAATTTGCATGTTAATAAGCAACTAATTAATGCTGAATTCCCCATACTAAATCAAATCAAATCAAATCAACTTTATTTATAAAGTGTTACCATGTTTTTTTACTGGTGCACAAAATGAACCGTGCATGAACATCACCTTGTTCAAAGAACAAAACCAACACAGTGCATAAACTCACAAAAAATTACACACCTGCAAATCAGTCTGACTTCTGCTGTTGCCGTATCCGTAATACGCCGATAGGGAGAAGTTTTTATTTACACGTTGAGTCGGATGTGTCTTGACCTCCATCGAACCCCTGAGCCCGACTCACTGAACCCCTAGGATTCGATCGAACCCAGGTTAAGAACCACTGCTTTAGAGTCTTCAGTGGGCAGCTTGTATGGCAGCATAGTTTTTAAAAAGCAGTCCACGCAAGTAACTCCAATTTAGTGCCTTAATATCTCTGGGGGATTGAATTGAGAGAGAATCCTCTTCCAATCCTTCATTTAAGACACCTTGTGCTCCCCACTTTCCCTTCGTTCCACTTGAGGACAGGTGCTCAATTAGTTTCAGGTTTGGAGGTGACATAATTGGCCACTCCATCACCTCACTCGTCTTGGATGTGCGTTCGGACTCCTTATTATCGTTTAGATCCAGTTGACCAAGGGAAGGGATCATACTCTGGTTGACAGTGTGTAAAGGACATGTTATAATTACTGTTTCCATTAGCAGCCCCAAACCATGATGCTACCACCATGTTACACAATTATCTTGCTTCTCTTTTGTGTTGCCAACTATTTAGACCAAGATACAGTAGCGCAGTAGGCCTAAGTATTCATTGAAAACAAAGCATGGGTTTTATTTATTTATTTTATTTATTTTATTTATTTTATTTATTTTATTTATTTTATTTATTTTATTTATTTATTTTATATTTAATATTTTGGCTACTGTAACATTACACACAGTTGGAATATTTAATTGATTATTTGGCGTAACACCCGATGGCGCTCACGTACCATAGTGGTACACATACCACAGTTTGAACGACTGATCTAGACAATACATGCCATGTGTTGACTCATTTACAGTGGATAGTAAATCCATACCGTTCTACAAGCTGTACACTGACTACTCTCTCAGAAATAGAAGGACCAGCTTGTACCTAAAAGGGCACGATGCTTGTCACAGGTGTGAAGATATTTTTCTCCACCATTCGGTCCAGGTCCATTTGATGGCAATATCCTCTTATTACTACAAACAGGTATATATATATATATATATATATATATATATATATATATATATATATATATATATATATATATATATATATATATATATATATATATATATACACATATATATATATATATATATATATATATATATATATATATATATATATATATGTATGTATATATATGCATAAATACATATATATATATGCATATATACATATACATACACATATATTTATATATATATGTGTATATATATATGCATATATACACATACATACACATATACGCATATATATATATATATATATATATATATATATATATATGCACATATACATACACACATATACATATATATATATATATATATATATATATATTTTATTTTTTTTATTTATTTTTTTATTTTAGTTATGTATTTTATTTTATTTATTTATTTTTTTTAATCTACATTTAGTTAAGTGTCTTTGAACTGACAATATAAACATCCAGTGTAACAAGTGTAACTTTTTAAACGTTTACCTTTAGAGAAACAGTGTCCTCTGTAGTGGACATCTTATATCACTTTGGAAAATGCTGAGTCTTACAAAAGTTAGCTGACAATTCAATGTTTAATAATGTAAATACATAAAAAATTGATGTATCAAATATATTTTCCGGTTGGTGGTTTATCAAGTTGCTTCTCATAGTACCTGTGTTCCCTGCAGTGCAGTGTCACCAAACGTTTGTTTTTGTGTCCGCCCTGCAGCCTTACGCATTTACTACTTAAAACATGGATAACAAATCCATTTAAACCACTGGTTGATTCAATGTCGTAGAGAAAAAATGTGTGTTAAAACATCACAACTTCTGACCGGCCTCATGCGTCGTCTTGGAAACACTCGGGGCGAAGGCGGCGACTTTGCCTTGCAGTTCGCGGACCAAAGAGGTCGTGTTTTCGCCAGGGTTTGTTTTTGTATTTCAATGAAAACTTCAGGAAATGTCTGAAAAAACAATCCTTTCTCCCTCCTTTACGACCTCCCACACATGCACACTCGCACTACGCACGGAATTTTGGGAGTGCGTTTACTTACAGACCCTCCATCCATCCATTTTCTACCGCTTATTCCCTTTGGGGTCGCGGGGGGCGCTGGAGCCTATCTCAGCTACAATCGGGCGGAAGGCGGCGTACACCCTGGACAAGTCGCAACCTCATTGCAGGGCCAACACAGATAGACAGACAACATTCACACTCACATTCACACACTAGGGCCAATTTAGTGTTGCCAATCAACTTATCCCCAGGTGCATGTCTTTGGAAGTGGGAGGAAGCCGGAGTACCCGGAGGGAACCCACGACCGTCCGAATCAAAAGTGCCAGCAAAAGACTACACTGACCAAGTTTTCATTTTATACCATATCACATCACGGTATTATTGTGATGATTTTGATACCGAAATACCGCTGTAATTATAATACCGTTACCCCCCTAATCATTACTATTATTAACAATGGTGCTAAATGCCTGAGATCAAAATATACTACTATGAGTATGCACTCTTGAAAATACTACTAAATAATCAATACATTAATCAAACTTTATTCATGTAGCACTTTTCAAAGTTTCTCTTTTTGGCCTTCAGCGCCGACAACAAAAACCTCTGTTTTGTCCTGGTTGAGCTGTAGAAAATTCTCTGAATGCAGTTAAAAAGGGTATCTATTGGTCCAGCTGTGTCATCAGGAGACACAGCTGTGTATCCTCAGAGTAACTGTGGAAACTAATGCCTTTAAAAATGAAAAATAATGGGACCTAAGATTGAGCCTTGGGGAACCCCACACCGTATTTCATGGGTTCCTGAGGAACATGTATCTATACTTACATACAAATGTTAGTCTGTTAAAATCAGTACCAGGTAGGTAGACCAGGTGTCTAAGTCTATTTCATAAAATGTGATGGTCTATTGCTTCAAAAGTGGTGCTTACTGTAGATCCAGCAGACCAACACTGTGATCTAAATTCCACCTACCGAATTTTTCGGACTATAAGTCGCAGTTTTTTTCATAGTTTGGCCGGGGGTGCGACTTATACTCAGGAGTGATTTATGTGTGAAATTATTAACACGGGATTTCATGGGATTTAGCGATTAGGAGTGACAGATTGTTTGGTAAATGTATAGCATGTTCCATATGTTATAGTTATTTGAATGACTCTTACCATAATATGTTACGTTAACATACCAGGCACGTTCTCAGTTGGTTATTTATGTGCCATATAACGTACACTTATTCAGCCTGTTGTTCACTATTCTTTATTTATTTTAAATTGCCTTTCAAATGTCTATTCTTGGTGTTGGGTTTTATCAAATAAATTTCCCCCAAAAAATGCGACTTATACTCCAGTGCGACTTATACATGTTTTTTTCCTTCTTTATTGTGCATTTTCGGCGGGTGCGACTTATACTCCGGAGCGACTTATACTCCGAAAAATACGGTACATAACTCCACATGTGTTCATTCATAGTTTTGATGCCTTCAGTGACAATCTACAATGTAAATAGTCATGAAAATAAATAAAATGAGAAGGTGTGTCCAAACTTTTGGCCTGTACTGTATATACACTATGTGTGTCACACAAACTAATCATCCCGCCTTCTTGTTGTTTTGAAACCCCCGACAGACGACTGCATTGCACCAGGAACTACATCCACATGCATCTGTTCGTGTCCTACATGCTGAGAGCTGTCAGCATCTTCGTGAAGGATGTGGTGCTCTACTCGGGCTCCGCCTTGGAGGTGGAAGAGCGCGTCACTGTGGAAGACCTCAAGTCCATCACCGAGGCTCCCCCGGCCAACAAAGCCCACTTTGTAAGTTTCCGTCTCTTATCAATGTGGTTATTATTTGTTGACAGCACATTTGTCGTGTACCTTAGTAAAGTGAGGTGAGAAGCATGTGAGCCCTCTAAGAGGATGTGGTCTCCATTTTTTTTTTTTTTTCTGCAACGTCTCGCCTGCCTTTTCCAGGACTGGAGCAAATAAACTTTTTTGTCAGCATGCCAAGCATTTACTAGGCTTGGCTTTTCCACCCTCCTCCTGTCAAACTGCAGTTTAAACTGTGTGCTTTTCATGCCCGGGTGAATATGCCAGCTAATACTTGTGTTCACTAGGTACTTGTGTGTATTCTGCTCAAGTACTTCACAAGTCTTTCCTGCATATTCCATCTTATGTTCATAAAACCGCCTGACTCCCAATCCTTATTATTAATATATACAGAATATCAGTTGGAATACTTGTTTACTGATCCCTGAGGGGAATGCGGTGTGTTCCGCATGGGTGTTGATTCAGACCGATCCAAATTAGGATTTGTACGGTATACCAGTACTGGTATAGTATTGCGGTACTAATGAATCAAAAACGGTACTATATGAAAAGTACCAGTTCCCAGGCGTGACATTGCTGGTTTTGCGAGCAGAGGAGCATGTTCGGCAGCACACAATCACGGAGTACTTACAAGCAGACACAGTGTGTAGACAGAAAAGGGAGAACGGGATGCATTTTGGCCTAAAATCTGACGATAAAAGTGAAGTTATAACACTGAAACGCCCTCAGGAAGAATTGCTTTAAGACGCTAGCACCCTGAATGTAAACAAATGTCATAGGTGGATCTACACCTACTCAGTGGTCTAGTGGTTAGAGCAGGGGTGGGCAATGAATTTTTACCGGGGGCCGCATGAGCAACCCGAGCACTGCTGGAGGGCCACACCGACAATATTTCAATTAAATTTTGCTCAAATTATTTTTGATACACCGTGAGATAAATAATAATAATAATAATAATAATAATTTCATTTAACCTAACTTAATTATTTTTAACACTGTCTTACACAACACTTCCTGATGTATAATACAATGCAAAAATGTCAATTTCTGTCACTTTATCATACATCCTCTTTAAAAGTCCAACATTTTTCCCCGTCAGATTTGGACAACCATCTGTTGTCACACCTGCCAGCTTGTCCCAATTCAGTCCTAACATGTCCAAACACACATTTACCTATGTGAACAAGTCATTACCTGTGGTTGTCTCTTTAATTGACTGCATGGCTGCCAGCTCCTCCGTGATTTGAAAGTCTGCAGTTATCCCACGTAAGAAGATGAGCAGCTGGGCGGTGTCACGTACATCGACGTTCTGTTCTTCAGCTGAAGCTCCAAGTTTCCAGCGATGGTCTCAAACCGCCTCGTTACAGTGCGTCGGGAGAGTGACACGTTCTCAAATGCGCCCCTCTTCTCCGGGCATATCAGCGCAACAGAGTCCAATAAGCACTCCTTAATAAACTGTCCGTCAGAAAACGCCTTACTTTTTCTGGCGATTTTGTGAGAAATGACGAAACTTGGCCTGACGGCTGCATACTTTTTTAAATGTATTTTGTAATTTATGATTGGCCTCACGCGGGGTGGACAGGGACGCACAAAGGGCCGGATGTGGCCCGCGGGCCGCCGAATGCCCAGGTCTGGGTTAGAGTGTCCGCCTTGAGATCGGTAGGTTGTGAGTTCAAAACCCCGTCCGAGTCATACCAAAGACTAATAAAATGGCAATCAGCATCAAGGGTTGGAATTGGGGGTTAAATCACCAAAAATGATTCCCGGGCGCGGACACCGCTGCTGCTCACTGCTCCTCTCACCTCCCATAGGGTGAAGAAGGGGATGGGTCAAATGCAGAGGACAAATTTCACCACACCTAGTGTGTGTGTGACAATCATTGGTACTTTAACATCCACTGTAATGATACCAAGTATCATAACGATACTACTATGATTACATAGATATTTTTACCATCACAACATCTTTTTTACCTTTTTTCAAAATTCATGTTATGTTTATAAACTCAGGAATGTACGTCCCTGGACACATGAGGACTTTGAATATGACCAATGTATGATCCTGTAACTACTTAGTATCGGATCGATACCTAAATTTTTGGTATCATCCAAAACTAATGTAAAGTATCAAACAACAGAAGAATAAGTGATTGTTACATTTTAACAGAAGTGTACCGTATTTTTCGGACTACAAGTCGCAGTTTTTTTCATAGTTTGGCTGGGGGTGCGACTTATACTCAGGAGCGACTTATGTGTGAAATTATTAACACATTACCGTAAAATATCAAATAATATTATTTAGCTCATTCACGTAAGAGACTAGACGTATAAGATTTCATGGGATTTAGCGATTAGGAGTGACAGATTGTTTGGTAAACGTATAGCATGTTCTATATGTTATAGTTATTTGAATGACTCTTACCATAATATGTTACGTTAACATACCAGGCACGTTCTCAGTTGGTTATTTATGCCTCATATAACGTACACTTATTCAGCCTGTTGTTCACTATTCTTTATTTATTTTAAATTGCCTTTCAAATGTAAATTTTTGGTGTTGGGTTTTATCAAATACATTTCCCCAAAAATGCGACTTATACTCCAGTGCGACTTATATATGTTTTTTTCCTTCTTTATTATGCATTTTCGGCCGGTGCGACTTATACTCCGGAGCGACTTATAGTCCGAAAAATACGGTAGATACTACATGTTGAAACAGAAAATAAGCAGATATTAACAGTAAATGAACAAGTTGTTTAATAATACATTTTACAGCTTGTCCCTCATAATTTTGACAAAATAGAATGACACAATATGTTACTGCATACGTCAGCAGACTAATTAGGAGTCTTTGTTTTTTTACTTACCGTATTTTTCAGACTATAAGTTGCAGTTTTTTTTCATAATTTGGCCGGGCTCCAGTGCGACTTATATATGTTTTTTCCCTTCTTTATTATGCATTTTCGGCAGGTGCGACTTATACTCCGGTGCGGCTTATACTCCGAAAAATACGGTACTAATAAAAGACAAGTTGTCTTGTATTTTCAATATCTTATTTAAGAACAACATTGCAATAAGAAACATGTTTAATGTACCCTAAGATTTTTTGTTAAAATAAAGCCAATAATGCCATTTATTTATGGTCCCCCTTATTTAGAAAAGTACCGAAAAGTATCGAAATATATTTTGGTACCAGTACAGGTACTAAAATATTGGTATCGGGACAACACTAATCCAAATAGAGCAACATATATCCAGTGTACAATACCACAGCTCCTAAATAATATAAGTGAGTTACAGCAGGTCTTAAAGGGACAGGACACTACATTATCCGTAATCCTCCCCGAGTGGCCTTTAATGACAACGCAGCGGCACAACTAGAGCGGAATCTGTTTGCTCTCCTGGGGGGACGAGGGGGACGTCCTCTGCTCATTACAAAAGCACATCGTGTTAAATGGATCGCGATGAGTCCAATCCCAAATCATGTATGAGAAGACACAATGTGGTTTGTTATGTTAGCGTCACGCAACATGCACACTCTTCGCACGTTGGGACAGACTTTTGTATTTAATTTCTGTGTTTTATTTTCATATCTGTCCATGGACATGTTCCCAGAATCCCCCACCCCGGCGAAAAACAACCGCACAGGGGTCTTATCTTAAGGGGGTCTCACCTGTTGCCATCGCCACCTTTTAATCAAGTCCTAATTAGAAAGAAAATATCCACCCTGTGCCCTTCGTCCTCCACTTTATCCTTCATTTTCTTCCCAGAGAGACATCACTTGTTAGAAATTCTTAGAAAATGGTTAAAAGGCAATCACCAATTTGGCTGTCCTACTGCTTTCATTAAATTTGAAGTACACCAGCAGGTGATATCTGGCCTCAAAATAAAGTTAAAGTACCGATGATTGTCACACACACACTAGGTGTGGCGAAATTATTCTCTGCATTTCACCCATCACCCTTGATCACCCCCTGGGAGGTGAGGAGAGCAGTAGGCAGCAGCGGTGGCCGCGCCCGGGAATCATTTTTGGTGATTTAGTCCCCAATTCCAACCCTTGATGCTGATATACCTTCCCAACTTGTGTAAATCTACTTATGCTCCTTCTTTGGTCCTCAATTACTTCTTTTCTGAGCATGCATGCGGCCAAACTACCAGTGAAGTTGGCACGTTGAGTAAATGGTAAATAAAAACGGAATACAATGATTTGCAAATCCTTTTCAACTTATATTAGATTGAATAGACTGCAAAGACAAGATATTTAATGTTCAAACTTAAACACAATTTTTTTTGTGCAAATAATCATTAACTTGTAATTTAATGGCAGCAACACATTGCAAAAAAGTTGAAGAGACCAATTTTTGAAGCTTTTCAGGTGGAATTCTTTCCCATTCTTGCTTGATGTACAGCTTAAGTTGTTCAACAGTCCGGGGGTCTCCGTTGTGGTATTTTAGGCTTCATATTGTGCCACACATTTTCAATGGGAGACAGGTCTGGACTACAGGCACTACTACTCTTTTACTATGAAGCCACGTTGATGTAACACGTGACTTGGCATTGTCTTGCTGAAATAAGCAGGGGCGTCCATGAAAAAGACGTTGCTTGGATGGCAACATACTGTATGTTGCTCCAAAACCTGTATGTACCTTTCATCATTAATGGTGCCTTCACAGATGTGTAAGTTACCCATGCCTTGGGCACTAATACACCCCCACACCATCACAGATGCTGGCTTTTGAACTTTGCGCCTATAACAGTCCGGATGGTTCTTTTCCTCTTTGGTCCGGAGGACACAACGTCCACAGTTTCCAAAAACAATTTCAAATGTGGACTCTTCAGACCACAGAGCACTTTTCCACTTTGCATCAGTCCATCTTAGATGAGCTCGGGCCCAGCGAATCCGGCGGAGTTTCTGGGTGTTGTTGATAAATGGCTTTGGCTTTGCATAGTAGAGTTTTAACTTGCACTTACAGATGTAGCGACAAACTGTAGTTACTGACAGTGGTTTTCTGAAGTGTTCCTGAGCCCATGTGGTGATATCCTTTACACACTGATGTCGCTTTTTGATGCAGTACCGTCTGAGGGATCAAAGGTCTCGGCCTTGCCGCTTATGTGCGGTGATTTCTCCAGATTCTCTGAACCTTTCGATGATATTACGGACCGTAGATGGTGAAATCCCTAAATTCCTTGCAATAGCTCGTTGAGAAATGTTGTTCTTAAACTGTTAGACAATTTGCTCACGCATTTTTTCCCAAAGTGGTGACATCGCCCCATCCTTGTTTGTGAATGAATGAGCATTTCATGGAAGCTGCTTTTATACCCAATCATGGCACCCGCCTGTTCCCAATTAGCCTGTTCACAAGTGGGATGTTCCAAATATGTGTTTGATGAGCATTCCTCAACTTTCTCAGTCTTTTTTGCCACTTGTGCCAGCTTTTTTGAAACATGTTGCAGGCATCAAATTCCAAATGAACTAATATTTGCAAAAAATAACAAAGTTTTCCAGTTCGAACGTTAAATATCTTGTCTTTGCAGTCTATTCAATTGGATATAGGTTGAGTGGATTTGCAAATTATTGTATTCTGTTTTTATTTACCATTTACAAAACGTGCAAACTTCACTGGTTTTGGGGTTTGTAATTATTTGGTATTGCCGCTAACGAGAAGTTCACAGAGCTCGGCTTCGTCGAGTTCAAAACATTGATAGAATTTAGGCCACTGTGTGCTCTCTATATTTGGGTGCAATTTTGACCCTGTGTCAAATGATTATTTACTCAACTGCAGAAAGTACCTGACATCTATCAGTAGGATTTTGTTATTATTAAAATATGTGCTATTAAGAATCATTATTTATACACATGTATTTGGGAAGGAGAAGGCCTTTATTTCTGAAAAGACCATTATTGTAGAAAATGAAAACCCAGAAATGAAATGAATGACTTTTGTAGAGTGTAAACATCTATAAATTGACTGTGTGATTGTGCAGTATTCTATTGAGGCTCAAAAAGGATAAAATTAAATAAATACATATTTAAATAATCACTAAAATGTGCCATTAATTGGAAATTAATACAATCAATGTATTATTAAATGTGTCATTAATTTATTTAATGTCAAATTGCATTTTATTATTGATTTATGGAAGTATTTCATGATTGACATATTTCATCATTAATTCATTATTTCATGAATAATTTTTTCACAATTTAACGAATGATGGTTGAGATTTATATGGCACTTTTCTTTACACTCAAGCTGCCTTACAGCGAGAACCCATCATATTTATCTGCATTATTTTACTATTTCAAAATGAATTTGATTATTTCACAATTTATTGACTTAGTTGATTATTTCAGGATTGATTATTTCTTGATTTTATTAATAATAATAAAAACAATAAAGGATTCGATTTTTTTTCTTTCTAGACACTCAAAGCACTTTACAGTGAGAATTGAGAAGCCATCATAGTTATCTTAATTATTTCACAGTGTATTAATTTAATTATTTCATGTTTTTTTTTTTATTTTACAAATCATGAAATTATTGAATAAACCATGAATTAATCAAGCAAATTGTGAAATAATTAAATAAATAATTGAATCGTGAAATAATGAAATCAATAAATACATTATAAAATAATTAAATGTATTGTAATGTAATGTGAAGTGAAGTGAATTATATTTATATAGCGCTTTTCTCTAGTGACTCAAAGCGCTTTACATAGTGAAACCCAATATCTAAGTTACATTTAATGCATGTTTTTTTTTTTTAATTCAAACATGCTCAACAACATTTGCACAATTACATTTTGAAAATAAATCGAAAAAAGGAGATCTTAATCCCAACATCTCAGCAATTACTGGTAGTTTTTTTCTCTTTGTATGTAACATCTACTTTCCCAGGTTACCATTTTGTAATCATTTCCCAGAGTTCTCCTCAGGGAATGAGCCCCTTGATCCTGACCGGTTAAACACTGATGGCTTTAGCACATTTGGATTGATTGTAAGCAGTTGTTTCTCTGTCGGGGGTCACAACAGCAGGTCAATCGCATGAATTGCTGTGGATTTGTTCTTACTTGAGAAACCGGGAATGGCACTTAGTGTATATCCTCTTGCCATGAAGGGATGAAGTGCATACCATGATATCATTAATAATTATAAGTGGCCTATAGTTTATTATTATTATTAGTGTTATATTTCCTGGTTCACGTAAGATGCTATGAGACGTAAACAACGAATCGTATTTTATTACTGGTGTGCACCAACAATCAAAAAATGACCTCTAGAAATGTGCGTTGTGTGGATTCCAGCTTTACTTTGAAGCACACTATAAAAGACGTTTTATTCAAATCAAATCAAACTTTATTTATAAATCGCTTTTCATGCATAAAAGAAATGCAACACAAGTGCTTTACAGACTTAAAACAATGCCACAACCCCCCCTCCACACACACACACACACACACACACACACACACACACACACACATTATTGTATGTGTTACCTTCTTGAGACCTGAGAAAAATGCCTCCCTCTTTAGGACCACCCTTTCCAGACATATAAAGATTTGTATTTACAACATTAATAATATATATATACAAACTATGCAAATGTAAAAAAGCTTGTTGTGAAAAATTTGTTGGAATTTCACAAGAAAAAGGTCACAATTTCACAAGAAAAACTTAGAATTTTGGCAGTATTGTAATAAAAGTCAAAATTTTAGAAGAACAACTGAACATTTGTGCAATATTATGATAAACGTTGGAATGTTACTCAATAACAGTCGCAGTTTTACAAGAAAAGCTTAAACGTTTGGCAATTTCATGAAAAGAGTCGTCATATTACTCGACAAAAGTCACAATTTTATAAGAAAACCTTAAAATGTTGGCAATATTATAATAATAATCAGAATTTTACCTGGCAAAATAATGACAAAGGTCATAATTTTACTCAAAAAATGTCACTATTTTACAAGAACAACAAAAGAAATTGGCAACATTGTGATAAAAGTCAGAATTGTATATAACAAGGGTCACCATTTTGCATTAAAATGTAATAAGTTTACATTTAAAAAAGTCATAATTTTACGAGAAAATATTTCCATATAACAGAAACAATAAGAATATGAGAAATTGTTCCCAATTTTATAAGAAAAAAGTCAACACATAGTGAGAAAAAGACTGCTTTTAGTTAATTTTTTATTTTTTTGTTTGTTTGTAATTGGTTTTTATTCTTCATTATTTACTTCGTCATTACAGTATGTCTCTATATACATATTTATTAATTTGTTTTAATACATTTTGGCCAAAGGGGGCGCATTTCAATTTCTTACACACACTTGTTATTTCATATGTTGACCAGAGGGGGAGCACTTTTAAAACAGACACACAGTCAATTTGAAAAATCCCTTCTTTTTGGGACTACCCTAATTTTAATAGATTTCACCAGCAGGGGTGCAAATGAGACATTCTCTATTAGATGCAATGGTTTTTACATGTTGGGACCATGATTTATGTCCTAACTTGTTCACCGATCCTCATATGGAAGGTAATTTTCCTTGATGATGTCTCAAGAAGGGTAGAAATACAAGGACACACACACACACACACACACACACACACACACACACACACACACACACACATACGAATGTATTATTACCACTTCTGGGTCCATCCAATCAAATTCCAATCAATATACACCTGCCCAAAGCACACAAGCCTTCAGTGCACTTATTAGAGTGTTTTATATTCCTCTTGTCTCTGTGCAGATTGGCTGCAAGGCGGCCGTCACCTTGTTCATGTACTTCCTGGCCACCAATTACTACTGGATCCTGGTGGAGGGTCTGTACCTGCACAGCCTCATCTTCATGACCTTCTTCTCGGACCGAAAGTACCTATGGGGCTTCACTCTGATCGGATGGGGTGAGTTTGGGGGGGGAGGAGATAAATCTATAAGTGAGCTGCTGCATTGAAAGGGACCTCTCAGCGCCTGCATTGTACACACTGTGCGTATTGTTACCTTGGCACAGCGCATACAATGTGGATGCTGCGTTGTTGCCACGTCGCTTTTGACTGGATGAACAAACTACACAACAAATATATCAACACGTCACTTGTGTTTTTGCTCCCATTTTTCCACGAGGTCAAGTCAATGACCTGAAACCTTTTCTATGCACACAAAATTCCTATTACTTAAATACTGTTGACACACTTCCCCTTTGCCAAGAAAATCCATCAACATCACAGGTGTGGTGTATCAAGATGCTGATTAGGCCGTGTGTTTCCCACCTAGGCCTTCAGTGATGTCCGACTTCAATGATTACCTCTCAAAAAAACATATTTTATGTCACCACATGACCATTGCTGGAGAAATACTATACATAAACACATTTACGCACTACTGGGCATTGCACACATCAACAGTGTACAAAACGGGTTATTTTCTGGCGCATTTAAAAATCAATAAAAACGCATCAGCATTTAAAACATATCAATCAATCAAAGTTCATTTATATAGCCCTTAATCACAAGTGTCTCAAAGGGCTGCACAAGTCCCAACGACTTCCTCGGCTCAGATCCCACATCAGGGCAAAAAAAACCTCAACCCAATGGGATACAATGAGAAACCTTGGAGGGGACCACAGATATAAAAATACATATGATTAAAAACTATTTTAAAGGGTAAAACCAATTAAAACAATAAATAGAAATGCAAATTTAAAAACACAGGAGGACCACACAACTCACGTAGTGTTAAAAGCCAGAGAATAAAAGTGGGTCTTAAGACAAGACTTAAAACACTCCACTGTGGGAGCAGTTGGAACATGGAGGGGCAGAGTGTTCCAGAGCTTAGGGCCGACCACAGAGAAGGCCCTGTCTCCCCTGGTTTTAAGTCTGGTCTTGGGCACCACGACCTGGAGCTGGCTCTCGGACCTCAGAGCGCGCGCAGGAATGTAAATTTGGATGAGGTCCGAGATATAATGAGGTGCCAGTCCATGCAAATCTTTAAAACCAAACAGCAACATTTTAAAATCAATTCTAAAATGAACAGGGAGCCAAAGTCTCAAGAATTGGGGTTATATGCTGGCGTTTCCTGGCCCCTGTTAAAAGTGCCGCGTTCTGGACTAACTGCAACCGGGAGAGAGCTTTTTGGCTAATGCCAGCATTAAGTGCATTGCAGTAGTCCAGGCCACTTGAAATAAAAGCATGCACGACTTGTTCAAAAAGGTTAAAAGATAAAACGGTTTTACCTTTGCTAAAAGTCGAAGATGATAAAAAACACAATTTTAAAACGCCTTTGAGTTGTTTGTCAAGTTTAAAATCACTGTCTATAGTGACGCTAACGCTGGTGACTTTGGGACACACTTAGTTGCGGTCATAAGTTTACATACACTTGTCAAGAACATAATGTCATGGCTGTCTTAAGTTTCCAATCATTTCTACAACTCTTTATTTTTCTGTGATTGGAGCACATACTTGTTGGTCACAAAAAATATTCATGAAGTTTGGTTCTTTTATGAATTTATTATGGGTCTACTGAAAATGTGACCAAATCTGCTGGGTCAAAAGTATACATACAGCAATGTTAATATTTGGTTACATGTCCCTTGGCAAGTTTCACTGCAATAAGGCGCTTTTGGTAGCCATCCGCAAGCTTGACCACTCCTCTTGACAAAATTGGTGTAGTTAAGCTACATTTGTTGGTTTTCTGACATGGACTTGTTTCTTCAGCATTGTCCACACGTTTAAGTCAAGACTTTGGGAAGGACATTCTAAAACCTTAATTCTAGCCTGATTTAGCCATTCCTTTACCACTTTTAACGTGTGTTTGGGGTCATTGTCCTGTTGGAAGACCCAACTGCACCCAAGATTTAGCCATTCCTTTACCACTTTTAACGTGTGTTTGGGGTCATTGTCCTGTTGGAAGACCCAACTGCACCCAAGACCCAACCTCCGGGCTGATGATTTTAGCTTGTCCTGAAGAATTTGGAGGTAATCCTCCTTTTTCATTGTCCCATTCACTCTCTGTAAAGCACCAGTTCAATTGGCAGCAAAACAGGCCCAGAGCATAATACTACCACCACCATGTTTGACGATAGGAATTGGTGTTCCTGGGATTAAAAGCCTCACCTTTTCTCCTCCAAACATATTGCTGGGTATTGTGGCCAAACAGCTCAATTTTTGTTTCATCTGACATCACATGGACAAAGATAAGACCTTCTGGAGGAAAGTTCTGTGGTCGACTGTAATTTTGCAATGGTCCTAAGTCAATGAGGGCCGGACCAAAAACAAAAATTTCCGTTTTTCCCTCATTAATTTTTTAAACATTCTGGGTTAACCAAGCCTTGACGTCGCATAGACAGTTGAGAAAGGGTGTCATTGGCCTTTTGAAATCGGCATATAAATTTGGCAGTCATCTGAATAAAAATGATAAGACACTCCATGCCTCTCAAAAATCTCTCCAAGAGGGAGGAGATAAAGAGCAAACATGATGGTGCCCAGAATAGATCCCTGGGGGACACCACAGTAAAGCGGAGCAGAATTTGAGACTTTTGTGATTTAGGGCTATATAAATAAACATTGATTGATTGATTGAAGAAGAGGTGGCGTCCCCCAGCCTGACATAGAAGGACCTTTCTGACAGGTCGGATCTGAACCACTCCAATGCAGTCCCCCTGACACCCACACAGTCTCTCAGGCAGTCTAAAAGAGTTGTGTGGTCGACTGTGTCAAAGGCAGCTGTGAGATTTAAAAGCACTATAATGGCAGAGCTGCCAGAATCAGACATGAAAAGAAAGTCGTTAAAAACCTTTAAAAGTGCAGATTCAGTACTGTGCAAAGCTTTGTATCCAGACTGAAATGGATCTAAAGAGCTATTTCCATCTAAAAAAGGCTGCATTAGCACCAAAACACATTTCTCCAAAATATTTGACACCAAAGGTCATTTAGAAATGGGCCGATAATTTGACAAACTTGTAGGATCAAGACCTGTTTGTTTTTTTTATCAAAGGCTCAACAACAGCTCCTTTACAAAAAAGAGGGCACACTGCCAGAAATCAAGCTGCTGTTGATGATGTCGCTAACAGAAAAATCAATAAAAAAGCGAGGGGGGACTGGGTCTGTGGGACAGGACGAGGGTTTTAGTTTGTCAACTATTCCTGATTAGAAGGAACCTTGTCATTAAAAAAAGAGACATTTTTCACAAGTTTCACTTGTCATCTCCAGTGAAGTGGCTGGATTCTGATTAAAAAAAGAACTAAGTTTTAAAAAAGAACACGTGGCTTGTTGACACTATTTGAAATGAAGTCTGACAGATATTTTGTTTTCTCAGCTTTAACCACACTTTGATAATTCCGACAATTTGGTAAGAGACCTCCAAGTGATCCCCTTTCCACCTACGCTCCGCCCTCCGCCACTCACACTGAGCTGTGAACATGGTTCCTGTTTTGGCTTTGGACGTAGAGCTCTGAGGGGCGCTATACTGTCCAGAATCTCAGAACATGTGGAAATAAAAGAGCACATCAATTGTTCAGTGTCTGCAGAGTGAGATATACTCTGCATGGACACAGTGAACACGGGAGAAAAGGCGGCTGCAGTGACAGACCTAATAACACGCCCATGACGCACGGCAGGCGGTTTTACATCAGGGTCCAAACTTAAATTGAACATGAAAGGACTGTGATCGGAAAACACAGCATCACCAACAACGACATTGTCAACATTAAAACCATAAGACGGTACAAGGTCTAGAGCAGTGGTTCTTAACCTTGTTGGAGGTACCGAACCCCACCAGTTTCATGCATTCACCGAACCCTTCTTTAGTGAAAAATAAAATGTTTTTTTTTTCACATTCAAGACAAAGTTATATGTTTTTGGTAATACTTTAGTATGGGGAACATATTCTAAGTAACAAAGACTTAATTTAGAGTTTTTTGGACACTAGGGGAACATATTCTAAGTAACAAAGACTTCATTTAGAGTTATTTGGTTAGGGTTAGGGCCAGGGTTAGAGGGTTAGGGTTATAATAAGGCCGTGCCGAATAAGGCACTAATAAGTACTTAATAATGACTAGTTAAGAGCCAATATGTTACTAATTTGCATGTTAATAAGCAACTAATTAATGGTAAAAATGTTCCCCATACTAAAGTGTTACCATGTTTTTTTTACTGGTGCATAAAATGGTGCATGAACATCACCTTGTTCAAAGAACAAAACCAACACAGTGCATAAACTCACAACAAATTACATAACTGCAAATCAGTCTGACTTCTGCTGTTGCCGTATCCGTAATACGCCGATAGGGAGAAGTTTTTATTTACACGATGAGTCGGGTGTGTTTTGACCTCCGCCGAACCCCTGAGCCCGACTCACCGAACCCCTAGGGTTTGATCGAACCCAGGTTAAGAACCACTGGTCTAGAGTGTGTCAATGCACGTGTTGGGCCAGTAACATGCTGCGCCAAATTAAAAGCTTCTACCAAGTCCAAAAACTCTCCGGCCATGGGTTTAGAAGGACAACAAACTTGTACATTAAAATCTCCGACGATTAAAATCTTGCCGTAGCGCAGTGTTTTTCGACCTTTTTTGAGCCAAGGCACATTTTTTGCATTGAAAAAATCCGGAGGCACGGCACAAGCAGAAATCATTAAAAAATTAATCTCAGTTGACAGTAAAAAGTCCAACCATGCATCAATATAGTTCTTGTCTCAAAGTAGGTGTACTGTCACGACCTGTGACTTATTTTGAGTTTTTTGCTGTTTTCCTGTGTGTAGTGTTTTAGTTCTTGTCTTGCGCTCCTATTTTGGTGGCTTTTTCTCTTTTTTTGGTATTTTCCTGTAGCAGTTTCATGTCTTCCTTTGAGCGATATTTCCCGCAACTACTTTGTTTTGGCAATCAAGGATATTTCAGTTGTTTTTATCCTTCTTTGTGGGGACATTGTTGTTTGTCATGACATTTTCGGATGTACATTGTGGACGCTGCCTTTGCTCCACAGTAAGTCTTTGCTGTCGTCCAGCATTCTGTTTTTGTTTACTTTGTAGCCAGTTCAGTGTTAGTTTTGTTGTGCATAGCTTTCCCTAAGCTTCAATGCCTTTTCTTAGGGGCACTCACCTTTTGTTTATTTTTGTTTTAAGCATTAGATACATTTTGACCTGCACGCTGCCTCCTGCTGTTTCCGACATCTACAAAGCAATTAGCTACCTGCTTCCACCTGCTGATATGGAAGAGTATTACATGGTTACTCTGCCGAGCTCTAGGCAGCACCGACACTCAACAACAACACATCATTTGCATACTATAATTACTGGTTTGCAAAAAATATTTTTAACCCAAATATGTGAAATTAGATAATCTCCCACAGCACACCAGACTGTATCTCATGGTACACTAGTGTGCCGCGGAACTGTGGTTGAAAAACACTGTTGTAGCGCACCAGATTAAAAGCAATGAACTCCGAAAAATCTTTTATAAAGTCTTTGTTGTGCTTTGGTGGTCTGTAGATTACAGCACAAAATACTGGATCAGTCTTTCAACTCTATGTTTTCTCAAATTCATCCGCTAACGGTCCCGATGAGTATCCAATCACAGGACGCGTGAATGTGACATTCAACCTGAGGCCATCTAGAAGGCCTTACTGACAACAACTTGTGATCTGATTGGCTATCGCAACTATCTTTTACCCGTATGTCCCCGTTCACTTACAGTGCACGGACGCCCGCATTGTTGATTCTGAAGACCTCCGGCAGATTTCGTACAGCATGGCAACATAAGCTTGCTGAATTCTGATTGGATACAAACTAAAACTAAAAACAACAGCACAAGAACGAGCATAATATGACATGAAGAGAATATGAGTACTTTTAGATATTTAGGGAAAGTAAATTAAAAAACAATTTAATCTTTAATTATGATCATGATTTCTGGTTATGTTAGGCCAGCAGAGAAGGTCTTGCTGGCCCTGCTGGCACACCACTGGGCCGCATGGTGTTTCTGGTTCTTAGGAATATAGAAAAAATATTAGGAGTGCACAAAAATTATTGCGCTGATAATTATCGGGTTGCTATTAAGAATTATGACATCACACCGATAATCCAATAACATTAAAGTGGCTCTATTATGCAAAACCAACATTTCTTACCTATTGGTACCTGTTTTTGTGTATTTGGGATCTGCATAAGTACCAAAATTTGAAATCAAACCGTGGATGCATTACCGAGAAATTTATTAAGCAATTATTACTCCTTCATTTTTCCTCCAAACGAGTCGTTTGGAATTTTCACCACTTATGATGTCACCGGATTATCAATATATGGTATAAATGTACCCAGAGTGTCTTGCGCACGTCCGCCACGGTAGTCCACGCTGTAATCAATATGCTCCTTCTTTACCCTCTTGTTGTGGGGCAGACTGGCTCGTACATACACATGCATCCGCCGCTGTTGCCATTTCTAATACAAAGTTGCGTATAGTTCGAACTTATATTTGTCAGTGGACTTGCTATGGAAGTGCTAAAAACTACGTAAATAAGACCACCCACAAAACGGAGCATCCTGAAGAGACGGACAGTAGGCATCTTAAAAACGGTCTGTAAAACATAATCTATGCAACATTTTGACCAAAGAACCACCATTGCATGTAATACAACTAATCATAATATAACCCCTTTAAGGAAAACAGAAAAAACCCTGGTAATATAATAGAATAAAATAGAATAGAATAGAACACTTATTGTTATCAAACATGAGAGCATGAAATGCCAGAGTCAGCAATGTCACCGAGGGAGGGCGAAAATCTTCTCCGCTTTCCTGGTCACTCTCTGCAGGGCCTTCTCGTCTGCAGCAGAGCAGGCAGAAAATCAGACAGTTACATCAGCACTGGCTCGCTGGTGGCCCGATAAAAAGGATACCTGCAGTTGCGATAGCATACTCTGCAGACCAGTTTGGCCTGTAGGCAAACTGATGTGGATCAAAGTTGTCGGGGAGGCAGGCTTTGATGTATTGGAGAACAAGCCATTCAAAGCTTCATAACCAGAGACGTCAGTGCCACTGGTTTGTTTTGTCATTTAAGTCTTTTATGGCTGTCTTTTTGTGGACTGGGATCACAGTGGCTGCCTTAAAACAGAATGGGATGAATTGAATATCCCTGTCAGTATTCCTGCCAGCTGGTCTGCACATTACCGGTGCACCTTGAAGAGTATGCCATTCGGCCCAGCCGCTTTACGCAGGTTTATAGCCTTCAATGCCTGCTTCACCTGGTGTTCTTAGAGGACCAGCAGTTGAAGATTTTGAGGGTAGGAGGGGCATCTGAAGTTTCGCTGGCCTGGAGGACTTGAAAAGGGCAAAAAAAAAAGTGATTGAGTTCTTCCACTAGCGAGTCTTCAATGTTGTTGGCTGCCGATGTCTTTGTTGTCCAACTGCGCCTCCACTTTCCTTCTATACTCCACTTTTGCAGCGTTGATGCTTCAGATCGCAAAAAGCCACTGCCTGACCAGGGCTCAGAAAATCAGTAGAGACTCCTCCCACCCCCACCAAGGACTGTTTTCACTGCTGGACTCTGGAAAGAGGTTCTGCAGCCTCCGTAGCAGAACCTCCAGTTTCTGTAACAGCTTCTTCCCTCAGGCCATAAGACTCTTGAACGCATCATAATAATCCCCTCAATTCCCCCCAAAAACGGATTAACTTGCTGGACTATAAAGACAATATAACATACATCCATAAACGTGGACGCATATGCAAAAGTGCAAAATATTTATCTGTACGGTAAATAAATAAATGATAAATGGGTTATACTTGTATAGCGCTTTTCTACCTTCAAGGTACTCAAAGCGCTTTGACAGTATTTCCACATTCACACACACATTCACACACTGATGGCGGGAGCTACCATGCAAGGCGCTAACCAGCAGCCTTTAGGAGCCAGGGGTGAAGTGTCTTGCCCAAGGACACAACGGACGTGACTAGGATGGTAGAAGGTGGGGATTGAACCCCAGTAACCAGCAACCCTCTGATTGCTAGCACGGCCACTCTACCAACTTCGCTACGCCGTCCCCACCTTATTTGGTAAATGCAAACACTCTGCACCTTATTGCTATTTTATCCTGCACTACCACGAGCTAATGCAAGGAAATGTCGTTCTTATCTGTACTGTAAAGTTCAAATTTGAATGACAATAAAGGAAGTCTAAGTCTAAGTTAAGTAGAATCTAGCCTTGCTGTATTGCTTTCTGTCCCCCAAGAGGAAGGAAGAGTTTTGGGCCCTCAAAAAATGCCTTGACTGAGGTCATCCACGGTTTTAAGTTAGTATAGATCTGGCTTAGTTTATCCACAGTGACAGTGTCTGTACCAGAGATCGACCGATGTTTGGCATTTTGACATATCGGCAGCTGCCTTTTTTTAAATATTTATAATGAATAGTAAAATTCAACCTATTTTATCACCATTACTATCATTTCAAAGGGTAACGATCATAAAATTGCCATTTTTGTCCCGCCCATGAAGCCACCTGATTGGTTAGGCAAACCACGCATCAGTAAGAGGCAGAGCCAATCAGAAGCCAATGTCTTAGGCAGGCTGGTCAAACTCCCTGCAGAGAAAGTGTACAGATGTGTCGAAGCTACGAAAAATATGAAATTGTTATAAACAACCTAGACCTCGACATGTCACAACTACTGGTCACATTGCTATGAGCAGAATTACAGTGAAAACCATAATAACTCTGCTAGTTTATAGTACCTCACGACGTGTCTGTTAATCCCTTGAAACAATTGCTGCTGAGATGATCAATATGGAAACAGTCTGTTCGTGTAGATGCATGTTTGTGTGATTGAAAGAGCGATTAAAGAACTCAAACTAAACTCAGTCTCGTTTAATTGAGGGGACACACAAAAAGGATACAGAATAGCCGCACGAGAAGCTTCCAATTCCAGTGCGAGATTAGTGTCCCTGAAATGTTTTGTACATGCTGCTGCAGTGTGTACGTGTGTGTAGGCTGTTTGATAACGCTCAATAATACAACATGCTGGTTGTTTTGATCCTACCTTGATAAAGATGTTAATAATGTAACCCATGGTTCTACCAAAATAATGCTTTTGATGGTCGGTACATTAAGTTTTGTACTTTATGTCGTCTAAATACCTTTTTCTATTTTTGTAACAAATTACTAGATGGTCAGCCTGCTAACAGTCTGTCAACGTCAACACTTTGAGAATTTGGAATCATTTCATTAGTTACAGTTGACAATATTAAGGGATGCAAATTGTTTCAGGGATACAAAACTTCAGGGAGCTGTTTATTCATTCAAAATTTTAATTACCATATTTTCTGGACCATAGGGCGCACCGGATTATAAGGCGCACTGCCGATGAATGGTCTATTTTCGATCTTTTTCCATATATAAGGCGCACCGGATTATATGGCGCATTAAAGGAGTCATATAATTTTTGTTTTGTTTTTAAATGGAAAACACTTCCTTGTGGTCTACAAATTAAAAGCTTCTACCAAGTCCAAAAACTCTCCGGCCATGGGTTTAGAAGGACAACAAACTTGTACATTAAAATCTCCGACGATTAAAATCTTGCCGTAGCGCAGTGTTTTTCAACCTTTTTTGAGCCAAGGCACATTTTTTGCGTTGAAAAAATCCGGAGGCACACCACCAGCAGAAATCATAAACAAATTAAACTCAGTTGACAGTAAAAAGTCCAACCATGCATCAATATAGTTCTTGTCTCAAAGTAGGTGTACTGTCACGACCTGTCACATCACGCCGTGACTTATTTTGAGTTTTTTGCTGTTTTCCTGTGTGTAGTGTTTTAGTTCTTGTCTTGCGCTCCTATTTTGGTGGCTTTTTCTCTTTTTTTGGTATTTTCCTGTAGCAATTTCATGTCTTCCTTTGAGCAATATTTCCCGCATCTACTTTGTTTTAGCAATCAAGAATATTTCAGTTGTTTTTATACTTCTTTGTGGGGACATTGTTGGTTGTCACGTCATTTTCGGATGTACATTGTGGACGCCGTCTTTGCCCCACAGTAAGTCTTTGCTGTCGTCCAGCATTCTGTTTTTGTTTACTTTGTAGCCAGTTCAGTTTTAGTTTCGTTCTGCATAGCCTTCCCTAAGCTTCAATGCCTTTTCTTAGGAGCACTCACCTTTTGTTTATTTTTGGTTTAAGCATTAGATACATTTTGACCTGCACGCTGCCTCCCGCTGTTTCTGGACGTCTACATAACGTGTAATGGTGGTTCTTTGGTCAAAATGTTTAATAGATTATGTTTTACAGATCACCTTCAAGTCGCTTCCGGATGCGCAGTTTTGTTGGCGGTCTTATTTACGTGTCTTTTCCCCGTCATATTTGTTGTAGCTGTGTAGCGTGCAAGGACGGGAGTGGAAGAAGTGTCAAAAGATGGAGCTAACTGTTTTAATGATATTCACACTTTACTTAAATCAATAACAGAGCAGCATCTTCTTATCCGGAAACAACAACAATGCCGGAAATGTGTCCTGTGAAAAACCGTCCGACCGAATAATGTAAACTCACTACACCGGTATGTTTTAGCGATTTCATGGCGAGTTTACTGACAGATATAAGTAAGAACTTTACACTAGGCAAGGCAAGGCAAGGCAACTTTATTTGTATAGCACTTTTCATACACAAGGCAGACTCAAAGTGCTTCACAGACAACAAAGTGAAATGAAAGAAAATAAAAGCAAAATTAAAATGCAGACAATAACAATAAAAACAGTGCGGACGTTAAAAGATTAAAAGATTTAGCTGAAAGCTAAGGTGAACATAAAAGTTTTCAGTCTAGATTTAATCGTCAGAGTTGGGGAAAGTCTGACATCTTCAGGAAGTTTATTCCAGCTATTTGTTGCATAGTGACTGAATGATGCTCTCCCTTGATTTGAGTTGACTCTGGGAACCGCTAACAGATTGGTCTCAGAAGATCTTAGTGATCTAGAGGGCTTATATAGTGGGAGCACATCGGCGATATACTTCGGCCTTAGACCATGTAGTGATTTATATGTGAGCAGGAGGATTTTGAAATCAATTCTCTGATGTACAGGTAGCCTATGTAAGGATTTAATAATTGGTGTAATGTGCTCACATTTTTTGGTCTTTGTTAGAACTCTAGCAGCAGCGTTCTGAACAAGCTGACAGTTTTTTTGGGAAGACCTGCAAGGAGACCATTACAATAGTCTAGCCTACTGGTAATAAAGGCATGTACAAGTTTTTCTAAGTCTTGAGCTGACATGAGCCCTCTAAGTCTTGTTACATTTTTGAGGTGATAGTAGGCCGATTTTGTTACGACTGCCGAAATGTAAATCAGAATCTAAAATAACCCCAAGATTTCTGGCTATATTTGAGGTTTTCAGGGACAGTGATTGAAGGTAGGGATGTCAGATAATGGCTTTTTGCCGATATCCGATATTGTCCAGCTCTTTAATTACCGATACCGATATCAACCGATACCGATATCAACCGATATATACAGTCGTGGAATTAACACATTATTATGCCTAATTTGGACAACCAGGTATGGTGAAGATAAGGTACTTTTAAAAAAATGAATACATTAAAATAAGATAAATAAATTAAAAACATTTTCTTGAATAAAAAAGAAAGTAAAACAATATAAAAACAGTTACATAGAAACTAGTAATTAATGAAAATTAGTAAAATGATCTGTTAAAGGTTAGTACTATTAGTGGACCAGCAGCACGCACAATCATGTGTGCTTACGGACTGTATCCCTGCAGATTGTATTGATATATAATGTAGGAACCAGAATATTAATAACAGAAATAAACAACCCTTTTGTGTGGGGGAGGGAGTTTTTTGGGGTTGGTGCACTAATTGTAAGTGTATCTTGTGTTTTTTATTTTGATTTAATTAAAAAAAATAAAAACAAAAAACCGATACCGATAATAAAAAAAACGATACCGATAATTTCCGATATTACATTTTAACGCATTTCGATAATATCGGCAGGCCGATATTATCGGACATCTCTAATTGAAGGTTGGATGACTTTAAACCTTTCTTTTTTAGCACCAAAAACAATTGTCTCAGTTGTATCTTCATTTAGTTGTAGGAAATGTTGGCACATCCAGTGTTTGACTTGCTCAGTGCACTGGCACAGAAGATCTATGGGGCGATAGTCATTTGGTGATAGCGCTACATAGATGTGGGTGTCATCGGCATAGCAATGATGGTCAATGTTATTATTTTGCATGATTTGTCCTAGTGGGAGCATATAGATGTTAAATAAAGTCGGCCCCAAGATTGAACCTGATTGTTGGTTGGTTCTGATACAAAGTCACCAATGGAAACAAAATAGTTCCTATCTTGTAGATATGACTTGAACCAGCTTAAAACTGTGCCTGAGATCCCCACCCAGTTTTCCAACCTGTCCACTACTTTATATTAGAAATGGCAACAGCGGAGGATGAAAGTTCCATAACAAGAAGGTAGAGAAAAAGAAGAAGCTTATCGACTACGGCGCACTTGATGTCACGTTAAACATTTTTAAACAATACTCAGTGGCCTAGAGATCGGTAGGTTGTGAGTTCAAACCCCGGCCGAGTCATACCAAAGACTATAAAAATGGGACTCATTACCTCCTTGCTTGACACTCCGCATCAAGGGTTGGAATTGGGGGTTAAATCACCAAAAATGATTCCAGGGCGCAGCCACAGCTGCTGCTCACTGCTCCCCTCACCTCCCAGGGGGTGATCAAGGGTGATGGGTCAAATGCAGAGAATCATTTTGCCTACACCTCGTGTGTGTGTGTGACAATCATTGGTACTTTAACTTTAACTTTAATATGATTTGCCTGAGTGGCTAGGAGACACTCAGAGTAACAAGCGGTAGAAAATTGATTAGAAAGGACAGATTTAAAAAATATATATATATTTTTTTAAACTTGGGACTTCCCGCGGGCCGGATTTTGGACACGGGCGGGCCGGATCAGGCTGTAGTTTGGGGACCTCTGCTTTACACTGTGTAAAGCAGTGTAAAGAACTGCTTTTACACTATACATTAAATAGCTAAAGTATCAAAAGTAATGATATTTTGATTTGAGAATCGATGTAAGAGCATAAAGATCTGGTATCGGTGGTATTCTAGTGTCGATCCACACTTCGTTATGTAATAGTATTATTCTAAACTTTGACGCCAAAATGTCACTTTTACAGTAAATGAATATCGGCTCCAAAAGTAGGCAGGAACAAGGAGCAGGGAGAGGTGGTCAGATGTGTTCAGGCGTGGGAGAGGAACAGTTTTAGGAACTTCAGATTAGAGTAAATCCGGTCCAAAGTACTCGAGTCGAGCACTGGATTTATTGCACAAATCTGAGGGGCATATTCTTTAAGCAGGCTTTGTTAAAGTCCCTAGACCAGGGGTTGGCAACCCGCGGCTCTAGAGCCGCATGCGGCTCTTTAGCGCCGCCCTAGTGGCTCTCTGGAGCTTTTTAAAAAATTTATGAAAAATGGAAAAAGATGAGGGGAAAAACATTTATTTTTTGTTTTAATATGGTTTCTGTAGGACGACAAACATGACACAAGCCTCCCTAATTGTTACAAAGCACACTGTTTATATTAAACATGTCTCACTGATTCGAGTATTTGGCGAGCACCGTTTTGTCTTACTAATTTTGGCGGTCCTTGAACTCACCGTAGTTTGTTTACATGTATAACTTTCTCCGACTTTCTAGGACGTGTTTTATGCCACTTCTTTTTCTGTCTCATTTTGTCCACCAAACTTTTAACGTTGTGCATGAAAGGTGAGTTTTGTTGATGTTATTGACTTGTGTGGAGTGCTAATCAGACATATTTGGTCACTGCATGACTGCAAGCTAATCGATGCTAACATGCTATTTAGGCTAGCTATATGTACATAATGCATCATTATGCCTAATTTGTAGCTATATTTGAGGTCATTTAGTTTCCTTTAAGTCCTCTTAATTCAATTTATATCTCATGACACACTATCTGTATGTAATATGGCTTTTAATTTTTTGCGGCTCCAGACAGATTTGTTTTTGTATTTTTGGTCCAATATGGCTCTTTCAACATTTTGGGTTGCCGACCCCTGCCCTAGACCCAACAAAGGCTCTTTCTGGATACTTGTTGATAGCATCATGCAGTCGGGAAAGCGGGGCAAGGCTAACACTAGCGTGGGGCGCTAAACAGCTGTTAAAATGTCAACGGTGACCTCTCTGGGTAGTAATAAGTAATAAATTGGTCGCTTACCATTGGTATCACTCTTGGGAAGTTGCCTTGGAGGTGAAGATGCTAGGTGTGGAAGTCCTGGGTTGGTGTGGTTCCACCTGGTCTGCGGTCGTGAGGTCGAGTAGACGGACCGCCATATTCTCAGAATGGCCTTTTGTAGAGAAATGAACATCCAATTGTATCCACGGGCAACAGCTGTGGGGGTTATTCCTGCAGTCAGCATGTCTATTGCACGCTCCGTCAGCACTTGTGACATCTGTGGCTTTGTGCCGTCTGATAAAACTGCACTTTTTGGCACAAGCGTGCATGCTGCCACCTTGATATGCCACACCTGTGAGATGAATGGGATTATCTCGGCAAAGGACAAGTGGTCACTAACATGTTTAGACAGATTTCTCAAAAAATGTTTGAGGGAAGACGTCTCCGGGTTCAGCTCATGGCTGCAAAAATAAATATTCACATTACGGCCTCTCAAAAATAACAAGTCAACTCATGTGATCCATCACAAAAAAATATTGCATTATTTAGTTGCAGATTATTCACACAATTTATTTTGAGCGCTAACGCTCCTTTACCTTCACCTCAGATGATTACCTGGCAGGTCAGGTGTGTGTTTAGTGTTTATACAAAACCCAAAACCAGTGAAGTTGGCATGTCGTGTAAATAATAAATAAAAACAGAATACAATGATTTGCAAACCCTTTTCAACTTATAGTCAATTGAATTGACTGCAAAGACAAGATATTTAATGTTCGAACTGAGAAACCTTTTTTTTTTTTTTTTTTTTAAATAATCATTAACTTAGAATTTAATGGCAGCAACACATTGCAAACAAGTTGTCTGTGTTACATCGTGTTACATGGCCTTTCCTTTTAACAACACTCAGTAAACGTTTGGGAACTGAGGAGACCAACTTTTGAAGCTTTTCAGGTGGAATTCTTTCCCATTCTTGCTTGATGTACAGCTTAAGTTGTTGGGCATTGTCTTGCTGAAATAAGCAGGGGCGTCCATGATAACGTTGCTTGGATGGCAACATATGTTGCTCCAAAACCTGTATGTACCTTTCAGCATTAATGGTGCCTTCACAGATGTGTAAGTTACCCATGCCTTGGGCACTAATACACCCCCATACCATCACAGATGCTAGCTTTTGAACGTTGCCCCATAACAATCCGGATGGTTCTTATCCTCTTCGTTCCAGAGGACACGACGTCCACAGTTTCCAAAAACAATTTGAAATGTGGACTCATCAGACCACAGAACACTTTTCCGCTTTGCGTCAGTCCATCTTAGATGAGCTTGGGCCCAGCAAAGCCGACGGCGTTTTTGGGTGTTGTTGATAAATAGCTTTGCAAAGTAGAGTTTTAACTTGCACTTACAAATGTAGCGACAAACTGTAGTTACTGACAGTGGTTTTCTAAAGTGTTCCTGAGCCCAAGTGGTGATATCCTTTACACACTGATGTTGTTTTTTGATGCAGTACCATCTGAAGGATCGAAGGCCCGTAATAATTACTTGCAATAGCTTGCTCGTTGAGAAACGTTGTTCTTAAACTGTTTAAAAATTTGCTCAGGCATTTGTTCACAAAGTGGTGACCCTCGCCCCATCCTTGTTTGTGAATGACTGAGCATTTCATGGAAGCTGCTTTTATACCCAATCATGGCACCCACCTGTTCCCAATTAGCCTGTTCACCTGTGTGATGTTCCAAATAAGTGTTTGATAAGCATTCCTCAACTTTCTCAGGCTTTTTTGCCACTTGTGCCAGCTTTTTTGAAACGTGTTGCAGGCATCAAATTCCAAATGAGCTCATTTTTACAAAAAATAACGTTTTCCAGTTCGAATGTTAAGTGTCTTGTCTTTGCAGTCTATTCAATTGAATATAAGTTGAAAAGGATTTGCAAATCATTGTATTCTGTTTTTATTTAGGATTTACAGAACGTGCCAACTTCACTGGTTTTGGGGTTTGTACAATGTGTGTCATACTATTGGGGTCCTTTTTAGGTTAATTTCAAGTAATTTGCTGTGATTAATCCTGATTATTTCAAATTCAAAATGTGTGATTAATCTGACAGTACTCAGTGTTGTGTTGGGTGTATATAACGAGTGTTTAGAAGCTTCTTACTGTTATTAATTGTAATGTTTTGATGTTGCAGGCGTGCCGGCTATTTTTGTGAGCGTCTGGGCGACAGTGAGGGCCACTTTTGCAGACACAGAGTGAGTACCATCTGTGGTTTTAGCACATAGTACCTTAATTTATGAGCTAAATCGGTTCTGGTGACAAAGCTCTTAACTCCAAACACTTGTATCTCAAATCAACATCTCTAATTGAAGATAGATAAGAAATATTGGATGAAAACAATACAATAGAATGCAGTACTAACAACTACATAAGTTTATGAAGTAATGTAATAATAATGTGCAGAATTTGCCTTGGAGAGTGGACTTCTACAGTATCACTTTCCAGCTGCTTCTCCTGTCAAACACACCATCAGCAGCTTTTTCAATATTTTCATGGATAAATGTTTAGAAATTATTTTAACATTCTTGGCTGCCGTTGGACACATTGTTTATTAATTTATGTATTTACAGTCAGACATAGTTTTGTATTTAATTTTTGTGTCTTTTGTTAATATCAGAGTGCTTCTGCAAAAAGGTCATCCGTAGAAGCATACAGCTTATGGACAGGGACCCACAGTTAAAATATACATCATCATATAATATACAAAATACAGTACAATACAATCCATTTCAAAATCTACCCACCAAATACCCATTTACAATTTCATTTATAAATACAAATAAAAAAGGAATCTTTAAATCCACCAAATCAGTCTCAATATCCTATTATTCAAATTTGATTAAAAGGTTGCATCTTGAAGATCTGCAATAATCTTATCATATATACAGAGGTCAAGACCAAAATGATGCGACTAATGTGCTTCAGTATAACGCAAACTCAGCCCCATATTCGCTCCAATTGCTTGAATATTTTTGATTATTTATTTCTTTAATTCAATGAATATCATCCACTTCTTCCCCCTAGCAATGTCCTTCACACTCACTTTCCTTCTTCCTATGGTTGGAAAAACAAAGCTACCATATGTTGATTTTTTGCTAGCGAGTGAGATCAGATGTTTTGGTTGGATCTTACAGGATTCACTGGGACATTTGCTACGCCAACTCATGGCGGGAATGCTTGTGACTCCCATTTTTGCTTGCAAATTAAAGCATAACAATTAGCGGAGTTACCACTGTACTTTAGATTAGTCAGTGTGCAGATCTGGCAGTACAGACTTACCATCCAATGAAAGTGTCTTAACACAGTCATTATCATAAGATAATTGTGTCGAGCACGGCGGTACGGCCAGGGTCTGAGGCTGCACGAGTGCTGCTTTTCTATGATATTGTTCCTTGGTAAGATGCACGGTCGTAAAATCAGTTCTCCAAGAGCGATCACGCTCTCCTTCGCTTCACAATGTCAACAGTGCACGCTGGAATGTGTTGGCTCAAGTTCCCCCAATGCACGGCAGCACTCGTGCAGCCAAGACAGTTATTTAGACAACAATGACTGGACACTAAAACCATACACTGTCTAAAGTATAGTACATCCACGTTTCATTACTATGGCTGCTGAGATGTGAGCAGTGTACTCACTTTTATGACCTCACGTGTTATTGATTTGTCGACGAGTAATGGTTGATGTTGCTAAGCGACGTCTTGTTGATTCTTCAAAAGAAGGAGGTGGAAATCATTGGCAGGCGAATGTCTCACACTAAATGACCGCGAATCATGTACTTTATCTCTCGCTAATCCCAGTTTCCTTGTGCATCTTGTTCAGGTGTTGGGATTTAAGCGCGGGTAATTTGAAATGGATATATCAGGTGCCTATTCTGGCAGCTGTTGTGGTGAGTACACACACACACACACACACACACACACCCTGTTGTGAAGGAAATTATTGGTGTTTCATAGCTCCTGCTGTATATACTGCTGCTGCTGGATAATACTTGTCATTATGACCCCTGTAATTATCATCTATTTCCTCTTATAGGTCAATTTTATCTTATTTCTGAACATCATTAGAGTCTTGGCAACCAAACTGCGAGAGACCAACGCCGGCAGGTGCGACACGAGGCAGCAGTACAGGTAAGAACACCGTGGCCATGATTAGTTGGATATTTTTAAAGCAGTTAAGCACTGCCACCTGTGCAATGTAATGAGTGTCAGTGAAGTACGTGACATTATACTGAAATTGTTTATCTTGTTTTTCCTTCACTCATGTAGCTACGATAAGAAATACCTCCAGTTCTACGGCAAAAAAGAAAAAACAATGTTTGGTTCAGGACCAAAAATCTACTATTAAATAATGTAATTACATTATTTTATCTGTACAAGTAAAATACAAATATCAAATAAAAATCAGGAGCTCCACTGTTTGTCCCTGCGGGGCTGCTGGCACACACAGAGTAAACGTAAAATAAGAAAAATACATATTCCGAATCAGGCCAAGAATCTTTTACGTTGTTCCTCATCCCATTTCAGGCATTTCCTAAAAGTTTCATGATAACCCACCTCTTAACTTTAAGAGTTATTTTGCTAACTTGCTATGTACAGGTAAAAGCCAGTAAATTAGAATATTTTGAAAAACTTGATTTATTTCAGTAATTTGTAACCCGGGTGACAAAACCCCATTTAAATATCCTTTCTATTTATTTTTCGTCGTCTAAGCTGTTCTTGCGTGCGTCATTACGTCACGCGGTCACGTGACTTAACGCGGCTGGCAGACAGCATAAAACCCGGAAGTCAGCTGCTACCGGTGAGAGCGAGAGGGACACACTGTGAGGTTGCTGCAGGAGCCGACTACCGGAGCCGTGGGTCGTCCGCGGGAGTGTTTGAGAGTGATTTATCTGCGGAATTGGCCAGGTTGGATGGCGAGCTTAGAGCCCCTGAACTAGAGTCTGAAGCTTTATGCCTGGAACCGAACTAGCTGAACTGAATCCACCCAACCGAACCCCGGGCTGGTAGGAGGCTTCTCAGCAGCCGCCCTCTGTTTTCCCTTCTTTTTTGCCAAAACGCAACGAGTTCATTGCGGTCCTCCTGAACCTTCACTTTTTCCCCGTCCCTTCACTAAAACCCCTCTGGACACTGCCACCACAACGTGGACTTAGCGGGGCCATTTAATGAACTATGTATTTGTGTTGCGCTCATACCATCGTTGGTAAAAAACAAGGACTAAATCACGTATACTGATGTTGTAAATAACTGAACGTTGTGTGAATTGATGTATATGTGAATGGCCATTTGAATTTACATGTTTAATGTTTGTTATTTTTCCTATTATTCTTTAATATAATTTGGTACCACTTAAACATAAATCCTGTGTTCAGTCTTTATTACTCTCCATTCCTAGAGCTGAATTTAGTTCTTCTGATATAGCCCAGACATATCATACACTGTTTTATTTAGTACTTGTACAGTGCTTTATTGAAGTAACATACAGGTTACATAACGTGGCGAGCTAGCCAGGAGTGGAGGGAAATAACTGAACAATTTTTTTTGTGGTACTTATATTATTGTTTTGGAAAAATGGAAATATTCGAGAAACATGGCATTAAGATTCCAAATGCAGTTTTGATCGAAGACGCAACAAAAACTAAAACAGACGGCGAAGTAGTTGAATTTTTACAGCAGTACGGGTCTATTTCAAAAAAAGAAATTATAGATGAACCCAAATCCGATTTTCATTTTTCGATTGTCGTAGAGTACAGCTCAGGCGCCGCATTGGTTGCGTTACGTCCACTTCTGCCGTATACGTATGTGTGTGATACGGAAAAAGTGGCTTATAAAATTTCAGAACTCGCTACAGTCTACGCGGACGAGGTAGGGAAGCGAAAGACCAATGATTACCTCTCTGAGCTAGAAAGAGTTGCGAAACTGACCGGCCAAGATTTTTCAATCATTCTAAGTGGGGTGATGTCTCTGCTTGGTCAGAAGGTCAACAAGCTCCACACCACCGCCACTGAGGACGAGGATCTTTCCGAAGACAGTAAAAAGCATTCGGCTGATCTTGCCGCTTCCAACCAGCACGTGGAACTGCCGCCACAAGTCCAGCCAGATCCTACAGCTCGAACCAGCACAAGACCCCCTCCGCCAGTCATGTTGCACGGTAATCTCAACCCCCCTGAAGTTCAACGTTATGTAGTCGAACATATCGTGAAGAACGACGATAGCGCTATGAACCTGTCAGCGCAGCGTCTCAGAGCCTTCTCAGGAAGATCGCCTAGATCTCCAACAGAGTCCGATTATGACACATGGCGTGCCGGGGTAGAGCTGCTACTGAAGGATCCTGCCGTGTCCGACCTACAGCGCTCACGCAAGATCTTCGATAGCTTGTTACCACCTGCTGCGGATATGGTGAAGCACCTGAAACCGGACGCTCCTCCAGCCGTGTATTTACAGACACTTGACTCAGCATACGGCACGGTCCAGGATGGTGATGAGCTATACGCCAAGTTTATGGACACGTTCCAGGATGCTGGAGAGAAACCGTCTAAATACCTACAACGTCTACAGGTGGCGCTGAACCAGGCTGTGAAACGAGGCGGTGTACTGAACAAAGACTTTGAAAGACACCTTCTGACTCAGTTTTGCCGTGGCTGTTGGAACAACTCCCTAATAACAGAACTCCAACTGAAACTAAGGAAAAAGAACCCCCCAACGTTTGCTGAATTTCTGCTCTTGCTGCGAACTGAAGAGGATCGTGAAGCAGCAAAGTCCATCCGTATGCAGCAACATCTCGGCTCTTCACGCTCCAGGGCTGCAAACCATGCGCAGTACGCCTACACAGACAGTGCAGAGAGGGGAGAGATTGCTGCTCTCACCAACGTCACGCAGCAGCTCGCTAAACAGCTGGCCAACGTCCAGAAGCAGCTCGCAACACTCACTGCTGCACAGTCAAGATCCTGTCAGTCTGCTGCTTTCAAGCCCACGCCTGGTGGTATGTCGGGTAAGGGCCAGGGGGCGGGCAAGCAACCAAAGAACCCGTCTCCTGTTCCCAAGCCTGGCTACTGCTATCGGTGTGGTGAAGATGGCCACATAAGGACATACTGTGATAACCCCCCGAACTCTGCGTTGGTTGCTGCCAAGAAGAAACAGTTTGCAGAAAAGCAACAAAGCTGGCAAAGATCGAACTTCTCGTCCAGACCATCTTTAAACTAGAGTCAGTTCCAGTTGTGGGGCAAACCGGAACTGTTGTGGACCCACAATGTCCCAACCCAAAGAAGAAATATGTCAAATGTCAAGAAATGACTCAAAGCACTACTGCTGTTCCATCCCGGTTACCTAAAGGCTTGGTCGGATCCCGCTGTACAGCAAACATCAAAATCGCTGGCGAAGAATTCAACTGTTTGTTGGACACCGGATCGCAAGTAACTACGATCCCAGTCTCGTTCTACAACCAGCATTTTGCGGACCAGCCGGTGAAACCCCTGCGTGACTTACTGCAAGTTGAAGGAGCTGCAGGACAGGTCGTTCCGTATCTCGGATATGTGGAGATGGTGGTCACCTTTCCAAGAGAGTTCCTGGGAGCTGATTTTGACGTCTCAACGCTAGCGCTGGTTGTTCCTGACGACAAAGCTCATCAGTCCCAGGTGTTAATCGGCATGAATACACTGGAGCCGTTATACAACCAGCATTTGGGGAGTGACTTCTCCAACTTCCAGCCGACGGCAAATGGCTACAGAGCAGTGCTGCAACTGCTGCAAATACGCCACCAGCAACAACAACAAGGCTGCGACGGCGTTGTGAGGTTAGCCAGTATGTCGCCTGTCCTCATCCCTGCTGGGCGCACTACCGTCGTCGATGGCTCCATCCCCACCAGCATGCTGTCTCCCGGTCAGTGGGCGCTTGTGGAGCATCCCGCCTCACCACTGCCAGGTGGGCTGTGTGTCAAAAATTCTTTGATTATGCTCCCAAGCCAATCCCACAAGAAGATTCCGGTCATCCTGAGTAACGAGTCGGACCAGGATGTGACCATCCCACCTCTCTCCACCATCGCAGAACTTGCCGTGTCACCGCAGATCTTGTCGCACAGCGTGTCAACAAGCTGTTCACCATGTGAAAGTCCTCGCATCAATCTAAAGCTGAACTTTGGAGAGTCACCTATTCCACCAGAGTGGAAGACAAGAATCATGGAGAAACTCCATCAGATCCCGGACGTCTTCGCACTCAGTGAACTGGACTTTGGACGCACGAACAAAGTGAAACATCACATAAAGCTGGATGACGAAACTCCGTTCAAACACAGAGCCAGACCCATTCACCCTCATGACATCGAGGCCGTCCGACAACATCTCAGAGACCTGCTGGAGGCTGGTGTCATTCGTGAATCAGAGTCGCCATTTTCGTCACCAATCGTGGTGGTCCGTAAGAAGAACAGGGACATACGCTTGTGCATCGATTACAGGAAGCTGAACCTTCAAACGGTTAAAGACGCCTACCCCTTGCCAAATCTGGAGGAGTCTCTTTCCGCTTTGACCGGTTCAAAATGGTTCAGCGTTCTGGATTTGAAATCTGGATACTACCAGATCGAAATGAATGAAGAAGACAAAGCTAAGACAGCTTTTGTAACGCCCATCGGATTTTGGGAGTTCAACCGAATGCCCCAAGGGGTAACAAACGCTCCATCCACATTTCAGCGGTTAATGGAGAAAAGCATGGGGGATCTCCATTTAAAGGAAGTTCTGGTTTTCCTCGACGATCTCATCGTGTTTTCGGATTCACTGGAAGAACATGAGCGGAGGCTGCTGCGGGTATTGCATCGTCTAAAAGAATATGGTCTGAAGCTCTCTCCCGAGAAATTTAAATTTTTCCAGAAGTCTGTCAAGTACTTGGGACATATAGTTTCGGAGAAGGGAGTCGAGACCGATCCGGACAAAATTCTTGCTTTAAAAACCTGGCCAATTCCAAGAACTTTGAAGGAGCTCAAGTCGTTCCTAGGATTTGCTGGATATTACCGGAGGTTCATAAAGGGGTACTCCGTCATCGCCAAACCTCTCAATGATTTGACGCGGGGCTATACACCTACCTCCAAGTCCCAGAAGAGATCGAGTCCAGCAAAGTTTCATGACACGAAACAGCCCTTCGGAGAGCGATGGACACCTACCTGCCAGCAAGCTTTTGAAACACTCATTGAGAAGTTGACCAGTTCCCCAGTCCTTGGCTTCGCCGACCCAAAGCGTCCATACATCTTGCATACTGACGCCAGCACCACAGGGCTTGGAGCGGCTCTTTACCAAGACCAGGAAGGCCAGCTGAGAGTAATCGCTTACGCCAGCCGGGGCCTGTCAACGAGCGAATCGAGGTATCCTGCACACAAGTTAGAATTCCTTGCGCTGAAGTGGAGTGTGTGTGAGAAGTTTCATGACTACCTGTACGGGGCTCACTTTGTGGTAGTGACTGACAACAACCCGCTCACTTACCTGTTAACATCGGCAAAGTTGGATGCTGCCAGTCATAGATGGCTTGCTGCTCTGTCCACCTACACTTTCAAGCTGCAGTATCGAGCCGGAAAGCAGAACCTCGACGCCGACGCTCTATCACGCCGCCCTCACAACCAACCTGCTGACCTGTCAGTGCAGAAGGACTGGGACCTCATTAACAAATTCACGGAAGAACATGTTGTTGAACAGAGTGAAGTGGAAGAACTCGACCCAGACATTGTATCTGCCATCTGCCACCGCTGTCTTGTCACCAGTCAGCCCAGCAGTTCCGCAGGAAGTCAGATTACCCTGGTCGAGTCTCTGAGTTTGTCAGCCAACGCAGTCCCTGACTGCTACGCCAGTGAAGACCATCATGGCCTACCAGTTGTTCCCGCCCTGTCACATCTGGACCTCAAGGAAAAGCAACTAGCTGACCCAGTTATCAGAGAGGTCATTCACCAAATTGACACTGGGGAAAAGGTTCCCCCAACGGCAAGGAGCGAACTCCCGGACCTTGCGCTTTTGCTCAGGGAGCTGAATCGTCTGGAGATACAAGAGGACATATTGTACCGGAGGAGGCATGACGGAGAACAAGTCTCTTTCCAGCTGGTGTTACCGGAGGAGTTGAAGTCTGTAGTCCTGACCAGTTTACATGATGACATGGGTCACCTGGGCATTGAGCGGACTTTGGACCTTGTACGCACCCGTTTTTTCTGGCCTCGTATGGCAGCTGACGTGGAGAATAAGATCAAGACCTGCAATCGTTGTGTGAGACGCAAGGCACTTCCTGAAAGATCTGCACCACTCGTTAACATCAAGACGAGTCGGCCCTTGGAGTTGCTCTGCATGGACTACTTGTCACTCGAACCCGATCAAAGCAATATTAAAGACATTCTGGTTTTCACCGACCACTTTACAAAGTTTGCAATAGCCATACCCACCGCAAACCAAAAGGCAAAGACAGTGGCAAAGTGTCTATGGGAAAACTTCATTGTGTGCTATGGAATACCTGAACGTCTCCACACGGATCAAGGACCCGATTTCGAGTCTAAATTGATAAAAGAACTGTGCCAACTCGCTGGGATTGTAAAGACCAGGACAACCCCTTACCATCCTCGGGGAAACCCAGTCGAGAGGTTCAACCGGACCCTACTCAGCATGCTTGGGACCCTTGAGAACAAGAAGAAAGCCAAATGGAAGGAACATGTAAAACCGTTAGTGCATGCTTACAACTGTACAAGAAACGATGTCACCGGTTTTACGCCATACGAACTAATGTTTGGCCGTTCACCGCGACTCCCGGTAGATCTGGCCTTTGGCTTACCTGTGCGGAGAAGACAAGCCACCTCTCATTCCCAATATGTTGAGAACCTGCGGTCCAGACTTGAAGAGAGTTTTGAAATTGCTTCGAGGAATGCTGCTAAATCTGGCGGAAGGAATAAAACTCGTTTCGATCAGCGAGTCACTCCGTCGAGTCTGGAGGAAGGAGATAGAGTTTTTGTGCGAAATGTCAGGCTGCGTGGCAAGCACAAGATTGAAGACAAATGGGAGCACGATGTTTACGTCGTTGTGAAGCGTGCCGGGGACTTGCCGGTGTACACAGTTCGGCCTGAAAACAGGGCAGATAGACCCAATCGTACGCTCCACAGAGATCTACTCCTCCCATGCTCCTTTCTACCAGCCAGTGGTGGTCCAGATCCATTGCCAGTTACACCACCACGTCGCCCTGTAACCCGGAGCCGGAAGCCAGTAACCGTCGATCAATTTGAAGACCTGGAGGAAGAGGAATGGAATCGACCTCAAGTTCTGATTCCGTCAACCACTTTTCAGTTCCAGAGTTCGCACGCTGTCGAACCCGGAGCTGAACACCGCACTCAGCCGCTGCCCAGGGCTGTGTATTCCTCACCTGTGCCTTCAGTCATTCTTGTCGATCCTGTCTTAGAAACTGAAAGCTCACCTTCTGATGGGGAGTCCTCTGCCAAATCTGAAGCTTCTTTACCTGTGGAAGAAGAGGAACTCGAGCCTGGTGAAAACCCACCTGAGCCTGTCAGAACACCACCAACCGGTCTATTTGAAGACCCACCTGTGGATGAACCAGAGCTCCTTGACCAAGCAGAGGCATTACCCTGCCAAATCGAGCCGTTGCTCAGTCCAGCAGAATTACCACCTGAAGCTGCGAACTTGCCTGATCGTGTCGTTGAAACCACGCCTGAGATCAGTCATCCTAGTCGTCAGCGTCAACCTCCTAATCGCCTTCAATATGCGGTGTTAGGTAATCCTCTCATTTCCGTTGTTCAGACGTTATTTCATGGTTTAGTCAATGCCTATGACGAAGCGTTCACTACGTATGCAGCAAACAACCTTTTGAAATCGGATGTTCGCGACATTTAGCATGCATCAGGAGTTGCATGATCTAAAGGGGGGAGGATGTAACCCGGGTGACAAAACCCCATTTAAATATCCTTTCTATTTATTTTTCGTCGTCTAAGCTGTTCTTGCGTGCGTCATTACGTCACGCGGTCACGTGACTTAACGCGGCTGGCAGACAGCATAAAACCCGGAAGTCAGCTGCTACCGGTGAGAGCGAGAGGGACACACTGTGAGGTTGCTGCAGGAGCCGACTACCGGAGCCGTGGGTCGTCCGCGGGAGTGTTTGAGAGTGATTTATCTGCGGAATTGGCCAGGTTGGATGGCGAGCTTAGAGCCCCTGAACTAGAGTCTGAAGCTTTATGCCTGGAACCGAACTAGCTGAACTGAATCCACCCAACCGAACCCCGGGCTGGTAGGAGGCTTCTCAGCAGCCGCCCTCTGTTTTCCCTTCTTTTTTGCCAAAACGCAACGAGTTCATTGCGGTCCTCCTGAACCTTCACTTTTTCCCCGTCCCTTCACTAAAACCCCTCTGGACACTGCCACCACAACGTGGACTTAGCGGGGCCATTTAATGAACTATGTATTTGTGTTACGCTCATACCATCGTTGGTAAAAAACAAGGACTAAATCACGTATACTGATGTTGTAAATAACTGAACGTTGTGTGAATTGATGTATATGTGAATGGCCATTTGAATTTACATGTTTAATGTTTGTTATTTTTCCTATTATTCTTTAATATAATTTGGTACCACTTAAACATAAATCCTGTGTTCAGTCTTTATTACTCTCCATTCCTAGAGCTGAATTTAGTTCTTCTGATATAGCCCAGACATATCATACACTGTTTTATTTAGTACTTGTACAGTGCTTTATTGAAGTAACATACAGATTACAAATTGCATTCAAAAGGTGTAACTTGTACATTATATTTATTCATTGCACACAGACTGATGCATTCAAATGTTTATTTCATTTAATTTTGATGATTTGAAGTGGCAACAAATGAAAATCCAAAATTCCGTGTGTCACAAAATTAGAATATTACTTAAGGCTAATACAAAAAAGGGATTTTTAGAAATGTTGGCCAACTGAAAAGTATGAAAATGAAAAATATGAGCATGTACAATACTCAATACTTGGTTGGAGCTCCTTTTGCCTCAATTACTGCGTTAATGCGGCGTGGCATGGAGTCGATGAGTTTCTGGCACTGCTCAGGTGTTATGAGAGCCCAGGTTGCTCTGATAGTGGCCTTCAACTCTTCTGCGTTTTTGGGTCTGGCATTCTGCATCTTCCTTTTCACAATACCCCACAGATTTTCTATGGGGCTAAGGTCAGGGGAGTTGGCGGGCCAATTTAGAACAGAAATACCATGGTCTGTAAACCAGGCACGGGTAGATTTTGCGCTGTGTGCAGGCGCCAAGTCCTGTTGGAACTTGAAATCTCCATCTCCATAGAGCAGGTCAGCAGCAGGAAGCATGAAGTGCTCTAAAACTTGCTGGTAGACGGCTGCGTTGACCCTGGATCTCAGGAAACAGAGTGGACCGACACCAGCAGATGACATGGCACCCCAAACCATCACCCAACCATGCAAATTTTGCATTTCCTTTGGAAATCGAGGTCCCAGAGTCTGGAGGAAGACAGGAGAGGCACAGGATCCACGTTGCCTGAAGTCTAGTGTAAAGTTTCCACCATCAGTGATGGTTTGGGGTGCCATGTCATCTGCTGGTGTCGGTCCACTCTGTTTCCTGAGATCCAGGGTCAACGCAGCCGTCTACCAGCAAGTTTTAGAGCACTTCATGCTTCCTTCTGCTGACCTGCTCTATGGAGATGGAGATTTCAAGTTCCAACAGGACTTGGCGCCTGCACACAGCGCAAAATCTACCCGTGCCTGGCTTACGGACCATGGTATTTCTGTTCTAAATTGGCCCGCCAACTCCCCTGACCTTAGCCCCATAGAAAATCTGTGGGGTATTGTGAAAAGGAAGATGCAGAATGCCAGACCCAAAAACGCAGAAGAGTTGAAGACCACTATCAGAGCAACCTGGGCTCCCATAACACCTGAGCAGTGCCAGAAACTCATCGACTCCATGCCACGCCGCATTAACGCAGTAATTGAGGCAAAAGGAGCTCCAACCAAGTATTGAGTATTGTACATGCTCATATTTTTCATTTTCATACTTTTCAGTTGGCCAACATTTCTAAAAATCCCTTTTTTGTATTAGCCTTAAGTAATATTCTAATTTTGTGACACACGGAATTTTGGATTTTCATTTGTTGCCACTTCAAATCATCAAAATTAAATGAAATAAACATTTGAATGCATCAGTCTGTGTGCAATGAATAAATATAATGTACAAGTTACACCTTTTGAATGCAATTACTGAAATAAATCAAGTTTTTCAAAATATTCTAATTTACTGGCTTTTACCTGTATATATGTATGTGTGTGTGTGTATATATATATATATATATATGTATATGTATGTGTGCGTATATGTATGTGTGCGTATATATATATATATATATATACATATATATATATATATATATGTGTATAGATATATATATATATTTACATATACATGTATATATGTATATGTATACATATATATATATATATTTACATATACATGTATGTATGTATGTATGTATGTATATGTATACATATATATATATATATATATATATATATGCATATATATATGTATGTGTATGTATATATATAAATGTATGTGTATGTATATATATGTGTGTGTATATATGTGTATGTACTGTACCGTATTTTCCGCACCATAAGGCGCCCTGGGTTATAAGCCGCGCCTTCAATGAACGGCATATTTCAAAACTTTGTCCACCTATAAGCCGCCCCGTGTTGTAAGCCGCATCTAACTGCGCTAAAGGAATGTCAAAAAAACAGTCAGATAGGTCAGTCAAACTTTAATAATATATTAAAACCAGCGTGATGTGGGCGCGCATGGAATCGTATATCAACATGGACAGAGCTGCGTGAAAAAAGCCACCCGGCCTCTTCGTGTAAACTTAAACTTACCTTAACCACTCGCTCATCTTTTCTTCATCCATCCCTTCGAGTTAGCTTTTATGATGACGCCGGCTGGAAAGGTCTCTTTTGGCAAGGTCTTCCTTTTGAATATCACCATGGGTGGAAGTTTCTGGCCATTAGCATGGCAAGCTAGAACCACAGTGAAGGATGACTTCTCATTCCCTGTGGTGCGAATATTCACCGTACGTGCTCCCGTTGTATCCACAGTGCGGTTCACAGGAATATCAGTTGCTGTGAAATAGTAATCCGTGTGCGGATGGAGAGATTGCGTCTTTTCATGAACCGGATACCTGTCGCTTAGTAGGAGCCATTTTGTGGTCTTTACAGATGTAAACACACAAAGGAAATGAAACGCGCGCTTTTTCTTCTTCTACGCGGGCGGGTGGTTGCTTACAGTAGAAGAAGAAGCGCTTCCTGTTCTATGGGGGCGGGTGCTTACCTTGGCGGTTGCTTGCGTAGAAGAAGAAGCGCTTCCTGTTCTACCGGGAAAAAAGATGGCGGCTGTTTACCGAAGTTGCGAGACCGAAACTTTATGAAAATGAATCTTAATATTTATCCATATATAAAGCGCACCGGGTTATAAGGCGCACTGTCAGCTTTTGAGAAAATTTGTGGTTTTTAGGTGCGCCTTATAGTGCGGAAAATACGGTATATGTATATATGTATACAACAAAAAAATCAGTAATTTAAATTATATTTGTATATATATATATATATATATATATATATATATATAAAATATTTCAAATTACTGTTTTATTTTTAGTGGTTATTTGGTTTGAAATGATCGAGATAATATATTTGTTATTGTTCAATACAAACAAAAAATGGATTAAAAAAAATGTCATTTGAATTTGAATAGTAATAAAGTAAATAACAAATATTTCAAATTACACTTTTTCTCATTATTGGTTCGTTTACCCACTAATACCTCACAATACGAAGGTCTTGAGTAGTCTTGGGTTCAATCCCGGGCTCGGGATCTTTCTGTGTGGAGTTTGCATGTTCTCCCCGTGACTGCGTGGGTTCCCTCCGGGTACTCCGGCTTCCTCCCACCTCCAAAAACATGCACCTGGGGATAGGTTGATTGGCAACACTAAATTGGCCCTAGTGTGTGAATGTGAGTGTGAATGTTGTCTATCTGTGTTGGCCCTGCGATTAGGTGGCGACTTGTCCAGGGTGTACCCCGCCTTCCGCCCGATTGTAGCTGAGATAGGCTCCAGCACCCCCCATGACCCCGAAGGGAATAAGCGGTAGAAAATGGATGGATGGATGGATGGGTTTACCCACTAAACGGAACACACTTTTGAAATAATAGCGCCAAAAAACAGAAACATCTTCATCCATCCTAGTACACATTAAGTGAAATAAAGGAGTGGCATGGTATATGTTATGTTTTTAGAGTTTCAAAAAACTTTTCTTACCATTTCAGGAAACTGCTGAAGTCCACGCTGGTGCTGATGCCGTTGTTTGGTGTGCACTACATCATATTCAACGCCATGCCCTACACAGAAGTTTCCGGAATCCCCTGGCAGATCCAGATGCACTACGAGATGCTCTTCAACTCCTTCCAGGTAAACAGACCCCACTTGTAATTCAAAAGTTTAGAGACACTTTACCTATGTTAATGAATGGGAAGATGCAACTTTTTCCATTGGTATGGTGGAAAACGTGGACTGTATTCATGTCCTTGGTAGGGATTTTTTGTTGTTTGTAGTTTCGAGATGGTTTCTCATGCTACTGGATGAGAAGGTGTCTCCTAACTTTTGGCTGCTTCTGTAAAAGGTCAATTGTTTGTATTTGCTTTCTTTTCTAGGGCTTCCTTGTAGCAATCATATACTGCTTTTGCAACGGGGAGGTAAGGAGTTCCAGAAAAATCTACATCAGGGGTGTCAAACGTAAGGCCCGCGGGTCGGATCAGGCCCGCGAACAGGTTTTATCCGGCCCGCGGGCTGAGATTAAGTATAAAAATGAGCTGAAATTTTTAAAAGAAAGAAACTGCATTTCTAAATGTGTCCACTAGATGTCGCAATAGCAATTCTTTGTATCTTTGTAGATGATGCTACATATGTAAAAATAATAAACCACATGTTAGTACATCAGTCGAGGAAAATGATCAAACTACATAAATAACATCCTGTAATTTGATTTTTGATTATTTTTTTATCTTGATAGATTGAAAATTAACACCAATCAGTGAACATTGTCACACAATTTATTCAGAAAGTATAAATAAGGACAAATAAAGATAGAATACTATTAACCGCAACATGTAAGTGTTAAAAAAAACCTCAACATTATGATTTGTACATTTTCCGAATGTGCTTGTTCTATTTTTAAACAAAGAAAACAATCCGAAGTTCTCTTTATTTCTAAGTTATCGTGCCGTGATTTCACCAGTCCGGCCCACTTGGGAGTAGATTTTTCTCCATGTGGCCCCCGATCTAAAATGAGTTTGACACCCCTGCTCTACATGTATACATCCTGACAGATAATTAATTCTATAACTTGTTTTAAGGTTCAAGCGGAGATCAAGAAGTCGTGGAGCAGGCGGACTCTGGCGTTGGACTTCAAGAGGAAGGCGCGCAGTGGCAGCAACACGTACAGCTACGGGCCCATGGTGTCGCACACCAGCGTCACCAACGTCACCGCCAGGGCGCCGCACGCTCTCCACCTCACCACCCGGCTGGGACCGGCGCCCGTCAACGGACACCGCAACCTGCCGGGATACGTCAAGAACGGCTCCGTGTCTGAGAACTCGGCGCCCTCGTCGGGCCAGCAGGAGCTCCACGCCGCTGAGGAGCAGCGCGGAGCGCCGCCTTTGCCGCCCAGCGAGGAAGAGGAGGATAAGAAGCCTTCGCCTGTGGTGGAGGAGGAGAGAGAGACGGTCATGTGATCTGTCACCGGGGACCGTCCTAATAGCAGTGAATGTCTGACAGTCTAAAAACAGACTGACATTTTTTTTTTTTTTTTACTTTCTTTACATCCACTGCCATTGTGTTCTTGTGGAGACTGAAGTTGCCAGGAAACAGCCTTAATCCACCTCCAAGGAGACGTGCGAGGATTTGGTTTAAAAAGACGAGAAAAATGAAAGGAAAGTTGCTCAGCGTGTTTTTTTTACTTTAAATATTAGGAAGCTTTTTTTTTTGTCCATTGTGAACCTTTCTGCTAATTATTGGTCTGAATGTGTCAAGAATGACGCCCCCGACACCCGACTTTTTTGTTCCGCAACTTTCACACTTTGTGTCGTCGCTTCTGTTGCAAGTGGACCAAAAAAAAAAAAAAAGATTTCAAAGATCCAGTGCAATCATGCTGCTTATTGATGTACATACGAGTCACAATGTTTACAAAGACTTGATAATTGTGAGCTAAAGTTGTCGTCTTTTTGCTAATATTTTTGTGTATATATGTTTTTGTTGTATGGGACCATATGTACAGACGAGCATGTAGACATTCCGCCTGAGATCTTAAAAAGCTGCCGCTGCACTTACAGTAAATGGGAACTGCACTTTTTTTTATTTTGCCTATCATTCACAATCCTTATGCAAGACATGGTTTTCTTTTTTTATGCATTCTAAATATTAAATAAATGAAAGTCAACTTACAAGTCGCTGTATTCTGCCTATAAAGCCCTTAAAAAAACATCCAAACACCTCCACAAGGGTTTTATATACATGATGTAAGTATATATGTAATGTGGTAGCAGGCACATGGTTTTCTACACCAAAATTCATCTATTGATTCAACTTCTTCTTCTTCTCCAGATTTTGGCACACTCTACCTTCCACATTTTTCACCCGATCCAAACCGTTCCAACTTCAAACTGTTCAAGCTATTCGGGAATCGCGGGTTTTTCATGGACAAAATCCAAAAATTCCCAGATTTCCCAGAATTCCAGGTTTTCTGGGACATTTTTCCCATTCAAAATGAATTGGCCATTTTTCAAACTTCCACAATTTCCACATTTTTCAACCGATTAAAACCAGTCCACCTTCAACACATTCCGCTCATCCTGGACATTTTTTATTTCAATTTAATTTTTTCAAGTTTAAAAAAATTTCAGGAATTCCCAGAATTCCCGTTTTTTTCAAACTCTTTTTTCTGGCGACAACTCCTTCCACATTTTTTAACCCACTTCAACTGTCCAAACATTCCTCTTAATCAGGACCAAAAACTAAGTTGTTTTTCGAACTGGAAAATTTCCCGGTTTTTCCGAAATTCCAGGAATTCCTTCATACCATTTCTCAATTAAAAATTTTACTACTTCAACATTTATTGACCGATTTGTAAAATTCCAACACCAACCATTTCAACTCATTCAGGTCATTCAAGTTTTTTACCGTTTTCCAAAAAATTCCCGCTTTTCCCGAAATTCCCAAATTGTTGGGAAATTCCCATTGCAATCAATGGGACATTCTTCAAAGTTCCACAACTCCCACAGTTTATCTGATTCAAATCGTTCCAACTTCAAAATATTCAGCCTGTTTGGGAATTGTGTGCTGTACTTAAACAATTATAAAAACAATGTCCAGGATTTCAGTTTAACGTCAACATTGGAGTATTCACACGCAATTCTTTCAGGAATTGCTTCATCTAGTATTTATGTAATATTTTGATCATTTTAAGCATACGGCACATTATTTTCATAGATGCCTCAGAAGGTTTACTTTTTCCTACGACAACATCACTGATACGACAACATCCCTGATTAATACTCACTGCAGATTTCATGAGATTCAACAAACATAAAAACACATCACTTACTGTACAATGTCTGCTTTCACTGGGATGCCGACTGCTAGGATGTTCCTATATTCCTGTTTAGGTGAAAAATTACTTATAATCCTCGCCAGAAAAAGGGCAGTTGAACCCAGCATCTTTTCATGTCCATCCATCCATCCATCCATCCATTTTCTACCTCTTATTCCCTTTGGGGTCGCGGGGGGCGCTGTAGCCTATCTCAGCTACAATCGGGCGGAAGGCGGTGTACACCCTGGACAAGTCGCCATCTCATCGCAGTCTTTTCATGTCTTTCTTGCCAATTTCGGGTCTAAATTGGATGCCAAAGTTGATTAACTTGTCGGATTATGTCCTCGGCCTTCTTCTTTCAAGGTGAGAGGCATTATTTATGCTCTAGATTCGAATAAACTTTCACAAGCTCTAAGGTGAGAAAGCAGGTCACCAGCTGATGATGTCATCATAGCTACACAAGCTGATCACGACCCCGCTATAAATAGTTTGCCTGCGCTTATGATGATAATAATATTACTAATACTTGTTTGATATTCAAGTCACAAAATGTCAATGGAGTATTGTTGACGCTTTTTGGATGGTTATTTAGAGGGCTTTATTGGTTATTGGAATAGATGACGTCCCCTTGACTCCATTGTAAGCGGACTATTTACATTTATTTTTGAGTTAGAATGCACTAAAAAAAAAAACATCTTTTAGTCTCTCATGATGATTGTGAACGATAGGCAAAATTTAAAAAAAAGTGCAGTTCCCCTTTAAGACTT
>NC_084566.2:22391624-22401624 GCF_033978685.3 Nerophis lumbriciformis | reverse complement strand
CTGCATACCTTTATCTTGTGCCCTTTTCTCATCTTCGTTTTTTTCGAAACTGGGCACCTGAAGGCTTCTTTGGTCTTTTACTTTGATCCATGATAAAAAATGAAGACTCGACATCATCGACGGTTTATTATATTTTGCAAAAAAAGTCCATTCGCTCGTCAATCAACCAGTTTTTTAAAATTATTTTTCACATAACCCAATTATTCCATGTAGGTATGTCTATTTTAATTCTAGGAAGGAAATGCAATTCATTTGGAAGCTGTGTTGTGTGGTCTCGTTGGCCTGGGATCAGTCTATCCCTGGCCCCCCTTCCCCCTTGCTTCTTATGGCACACACAACCTGTTGCACTCTTAGACCCCTTCTACACTAAACTGGCTAAGATTATCCAGGGTAAATCCCACCTGACTTTATCCGTGTCCACACACACACAAGGGTCGTTTAAGACCCCCTCCCCCTCTCCATCCGTCGGCGCAACGCGACCTAGTATGCATGTGCGGAAAATGCACACGTCAGTCACCTCCAGTGTTGCTTTGTGCGCAAGTTCTTAAATGTAACTTATCTGAACAATATCCAGTGTTGTGGTATTTCAATTAACTGGAATCCAGTGTGCTGTGGGGCCATATTGTAGTGAATCACACCTGAGCCATCATAAATTAATAAAATCTGTATTAGACACGTAAACAATGTGACAAAGAACATTTTACATCAATCAATCTAGGGATCTAGATATCTGGTCAGGACACTCCTCAGTCTTTTGCTTTCACCTTCATTGTCCATTCGTTTTTGGTGACTTTATATACTCTGGACCTAGACGTTGAGTACATGGCAGACAATAACTGATACAGTCTGCTTTGCCAGTCCAAAAATATTCGCCGTTTTCCGTAGTCTTCCCTCGACGGCCAGGTAATACAAAGCACACGCTACCTTTTTTATCACATCCACGGGAGCCTACATTCTCGTTGTCTCTCCTTTGACAAATTGACAACGTTTTTGGGTATTAGAATCCCAGCTGACCTCGACATTGGAAAGTTCTCTTGCCGTCTGAGAAGTGTTGTATCCCAAATAGCTGCAATCGCTTTCTCTTAAGGTATTTATGTGTGATTTCCACAAGCGTCTGTACAGACGGAAGGAGAAACACGGGCATGATTGGATGACTCGCCTCCATATTTCCAGTGGTTAGCTCCGAGTTACAAAACAGCTTTATTATGAAGCTGGCTGTGGCGCGTTCTTTCTGACTTTAATTCCTGTGTGGGGCGCGATCTTTCTGGCGTTATTTCCTCTCCGAACTCACTTTGTAAACAATCCATCAGTCCATACAAAGCTAAGAGCCGGAGATTCAAGAAATACACAGCGCACTTACCCGTGTAAAAAATTATCCAAGGAGGGGAACCTTAAACGATGAATTTGTGTGGCCGAAACGGGGCTTAGGCTAAATAATTATTCGTTTAATGAGTTATTGGTAATCGTTTTTATACAGAGGGCGGCAAATTGAAAGTTTATTTTGGTCTGCTAATTTTCCACCTCGGAGGGTACACTTACGAGTTCTATATGAAAGCGAGGCGGAAATGTGCCGTTTATGACCTGCACCAGAGGCGAATTTTGGACAAGGAGGAATATTACGCCTCCGTTTTAGAAAGACAGGCCGGCATATTGCCGGCCTTATCTTGGCGCAAATGTGCCGCCTTCTCTATATAACAAGGGCCACTAATGAAAATGAGCAGCAGTAGTCTAGAAAATTGGCGATTTTAAAACCTTAAAGTCACAGGAAGCCAGTGCAGGTGAGCCAGTATAGGTGTAATATGATCAAACTTTCTTGTTCTTGTCAAAAGTCTAGCATGTGCATTTTGTACCTACAGTGAAGCATGGTGGTGGCAACATCATGCTGTGGGGATGTTTTTCAGCAGCAGGAACTAGGAGACTCGTCAAAAGGGAAAGATGAATGCAGAAATGTACAGAGACATCCTGGATGAAAACCTGCTCCAGAGCGCTCTTGAACTCAGTCTGGGGCAAAGTGTATATACATGACACTATGTACATGCACATGTTGACTCCAAGAGTGTGCAAAACAGAATGAGAACATATATATACACTATAACCACATATGAACCTGTTTGATGCTTCGGAAAGTTGCTGGGGATCAATTTTGGTTCAGATCAGGTAGAGGTTGAGCTGAGCCATGATTTTATGGCAGTTTTAAAAGTTAGAAGGGAAGTTCGAATTTTAAGGTCTGTTGCTAGTGCATTCCACTGTGTGGTGGCAAAATAGTAGAATGCATTTTGTCCCAGGAGAGTCTTGAATTTGGGGGGGACGAGGTCTGAGGAACTCCCTCTCGTGAAGTACCTGTGAGCATCACATACTCTGGTGAAATATTTCGACAGGTACTTGGGGACCTGAGACTGTGTAGCTGTGAAAAGGCCAATTGAATTGACCCAAGCCCCACGCCACGGCCGCCCCCCTCTGTCCTCTCAGATTCATTGCCCACTGCCCTGGGGGCTGTCAAGCTACGCCCTCCACAGCCCTCCCTCCTCGGCCCCTGCCGTCTCTACCCGCAGTGGTCGGGCCACCATCGCACACCGGCGCAAGGATTTTGACTACGGGTGAAGTCTGGGAGGGCTTGTGTAGTGGGTTTACAGAATTCACCCACAGAACTTGAGTTATGGTTAGAGAGTTCGGGTCGGACGGGTTTTAAGGGAATGCATTTCTGTTGTTGTGCACAGACTAGAGAAAGGAACGGATGTTGAGTATTGCTCCATCGTTATTGGAAGTTGCTGAATGTCAATAAAACAGTGAGCTCCCTCTTTTGACACTCTCCTCTTGATGCGCTGTCAGATCACCGTTTGGTTCAGATTGAAAATAAAAATGTTTGTTTTCTCTCTAAGCTTCTCATTAATAAAATAAGCCACCCAAGAAACCAACTTGTTTCTCCCACAGATAAGCATAAATGTGACATTTAGAATATTAAATAGGAGCTTAGTGGTCGCGTCCTCTATTTCTTCCTTTTCAATTATTTAGAAATCAGAATCTCTTGATAAAACGTAGAAAGATGATTAACAATGTGATTAACAACCGGCAAGAGGGCTGCTCGGGAGAGCGGTGCATTTATAAGAGCAGCAGGGCAACAAAGAAAAAAAAAAAAGTCGATTCGGTGTGTTTTTCCAACATGATGCAGAGAGCACAGCTACACAAACACACGGCAGAGAAGCCAAAGGACAAACAACCGTCAGAAGTGAAGCAGCCAGATGGCTGTGTCATTCCACGTCTGTGTTCTACCACCCAATCCTTTCCTCTTGAGGAACAGAAGCTGACTTGTAACCAAACTCGAATTCTTTTTCATGGGTCACTCGCTCGTCAGTCGGTGCTCCATAAAGCCTTCAGTGACCTTTTCCTAGGGTGTACCCTCCCCTCTGCTGACTTGTTGTGGAAACAGTAGCAAGTGAACCAGAAAACATCTGCAGCTTCTGCACCAGCACACTCATCTTGCAGACAAAAGTATTCGGACACACAGCCTTAGATTTACAAATTTCTCCTGATCAAACCTCAAACAGGCCAAACAACTTCTGACATCATCACCCCCCACTCCCCGCTCTCCAATCAGAAAATGTCCCAATACTTTTGCCCATATAATGAAATGAGCAGAAACCTCATTTTCACATCCTGAATGTATGTTTCCTGCGTATGTCAGCAATATTTCACATACCAGTTGCTTTATAAGTTATAATATGTAATGGCTAGTTCCAAGAGTGAGAGCTCAAACCATCTTTATTATATTAATATGAATTATGAAAATAGTTACATTAGTATTTTCTTTATATTTTTTAAAGAAATTTTGCAAATGTACTGTAATATGCATACGTTTTTTATACACATTGACATGAGTTTATGGTTCAGAGCGGTTCAAGAGCCAAACAATTGACACAACATAAGTAATTTAATAAAAAATACTGTGAAAATATAATACTTTAATATATTATCATGTACTCAAAAAATATTGAGTATTATTACTGTTATCATTTATTACCAGTTAGGGTTCAAAGCAGAAAACAATGTAAAAAAAAATGTTTTTTAATAATTTAGTATTATAACAAAAATTAAGCTATAAAATATTAGTTAACTGATACATATCAGTGTTTCCCACACATTCATTTATTTGTCGCAGCCCGCCACGAAAGAATTACATCCGCCACAAATGGATTTTTCGGCTTTTGACTCGCTCGACCGCTCATAAAAGCAATGGGACTCTGTGAATGTACCTTGTAGTTACAAGTCCGGTGCAGTAGGTGGCGGTAGCCTACTATGCATTGTAACTATGCCAATAAAACTTAATTCACCTGGTGGGCCAGAAGAAGAAGAAAAAGAAGAAGAAGAAGAAGAAGAGGGACGGACGGACGGACGGACGGACGGGATCAAAATACGAGGGTAATATATGTTATAGGTAGATAGGTTATAGCTGCATCGCTCGCGGCTCGTCATATATTTAACGTTAATCCGCGATTTCACCGAGCGTTTCACTGACGGTGAGCAGCCTGACGCTGCTTCATTAACACCACCGCTGTTTGACTCGGGTCCGGGGCAGACGCACGTAATAACAATCACCTGTTTTCATACCGACGAGCTAACGTGTCCAGGTTATAACCCTGTTGTCAATAAACACACGTGGAGACGGTGCTTCAGATACTACATTAATACTCAAGCTAAAATGTCTACTGTAGCATGTGAATGCAATGAAAAGAATAAAATCTGAGCCAACAAGCTGTTAAAATGTTGTCCAGGTTAATGTTTTGGCCATTAAAGGCCCTTCATTTCAAGATTTCAACTGTGATCGGGCTTTAAACAGGTGGCTGACCTGTTCAGATGGGTGTAACTGCTACTGGTCAAATAATGTGAAATAGCATTTAATTTTACATGTATGCAAAGCCATTTAAATGTAATTATAGATAATAATAATAATAAATACTGTGTAGTGTTGTAAATAGTCAACGGGAAGGATTTTAGTAAGATATAAGCCATGAGCACTACACAGCCAGAAAAAAACCTAGGCAGGACAAGTAAAAATATTGGGGCAAGTAGATTTGAGAAGTCGGGCAAGTAGAAAAATTAGGGCGGAGGGAACAGGTGAGACTCAGCAAACACTGAAAAATAAAGCAGGGTCAGATCAGAAATGCATTTATCTCATGAAAAGGGTCCTAATGTATATTCTTATGTGCCTTATAGAGAGGACCACGACAAAACATAGAGCGACTAGCTCCAGTGCGACCTGTTCAGCAGCAGCAGGAGGAGGTTGACTGACTGTGGCAGGACACCTCTGCCTCTGTTTCACTTTATGTTGCTGGTAAATAATATGGTTGTAGTCGAAGGCTAAAGTTAAATTATTTAGTGTGCACTAATTAAAGGGGCAGAGCTTTAAGAGACATTTTAGCTTTTATATTTTATAAGATATATTTTTTGTAAGAACCACAATTAATAAATATATTTCAGTGAATAACTAATTGTTCAAATCTGTATATAAATATGTACATAAAGGGTTGTAATTATATTCCAACTCCGCGTTATTCTTGGTCATCGCCGCTGCCGCCGCCACCCCCCACTTCCCCAACCAACCCCCCCCCCCCCGACCACACCACCACAAATAGATGCCTGCCCTGTGGGAAACACTGTATATGTATGTAATGATAGTAATAATAATAATAATAACAACATTTAGGTGTGCTGGAAAAAGTCTATTCACATCCAAATCAGGATTATTGATTAAACCGATTCTGAATATATATATATATATATATATATATATATATATATATATATATATATATATATATACCGGTATATATATATATATATATATATATAAATGTAATTGATATTAAAAAAAATACAAATAAACATAGATAGACAGACAACATCCACAGTCACGTTCACACACTAGGGTCAATTTAAGGTAGCTAATCAGCCTATCCCCAGGTATTTGGTTTTATTATCATTTTATACCAAATAAAATATTGCGATAATAGATTTGAATCGATAATCGATTATGAATTGAAACGTCACCCCAAGAATTGGAATCGAATCGTGAGTTGTTGTAAGATTCACATCCCTAATAATAACAGTACCGGTACTATTATTTTTATAAATATTTTGTGTTCTTCAAAATTGTTCTTTCAAAAAAGAACCCTATAAACATAGATCTTATTTGACAATTTATAATACAGGAAAATAATTCATTTGCATTAGTTTTCCTCCCCACTAAGCAATGAATGTGGAGGAAGGCAGATGTTGGTCCTTGTTTGTCACGCTACAGTAATTTGTTTTTTTAAAACCGACAAGCAAAGACGCTGAAGTAAAAACTACCACAGAAAAGAGAAAGAAGCAGAAACATTTAAGGACAGCGTAATAGTGTGAGGAATTGGCTTTTTATTTCTCAAAGCTTTGACGTGCAGACCGGCACACGTTGCCTGCCATCGCCATGGCGACAGATTGCTGAAAAGCCAACAAAAGGATCCTGTTGTGCTCTCTCTCCTGTTTATAAGTGTGCTTCTACATAGTAAGAATGTCTTCATACTATAATGACTAATACATGCATGACGCTGTATGTTTGCAATAATCAATAATAAACATCCAGGCTTACTATTTGGCAAGCTTTGACTACTTTGACACTATGTAAAATGTGTTGGTAGAGTACATGCTTTTCATTGGACGACAACGACTAGGCTCACTTTTTGACAAGCATTAGCTCACATGTCTTAATTACTTACAGCAAGAAATCTTACACCGACAAAGGCAGTAGAACCATGGGATTTGATCCAAACAATCAACAAAGGGTACATTTAATAAAGACATTTTGAAATTAAAAGTAATGAAATAAGAGCATTATATCAATATCTTGGTATTATAAATGCAAGAATAGTTACATTAAAAAAAACGACATAATTATAAAAATTCAATGAATAAATATATTACGTCACTAATAAATGTGATAACATGCTTAAAATTTTAAATATTTTTCAAGTAACTTAGATTTTGAATGAATTACAATCCCTTTCTGGGGTTAAAATTTAGCCTGATTTTTTAAAATATTTCTTAACTCAGTATTTGGTTTCATATTCCATTCTGCACAGCTATGTATTTGTTTAAATAAGTCTTCATACAGTATTAAACAATGGGAAACTTTTTTTTTTTTTTTTTAAACAAGCTGCATTGAATGCATCAGCCCAAAGGAGACTGCTAACAATGGAGAAGAACAAGGGTCTCCTCTCTTTACCTTTTTATTGGCCATATTTAGTAGACTGATTTTATCCAAGAGGAGACTGAGGGCAAAGTGCAGCCAAGTGAAGACTGGAGTATAATACTGCAGTGTCCGAAGCTAAGGCAAAGCAAGGGGCTAAGCTAACGTTATTTGTGTCATTTCTCGCGGCGTTTCTTCAAATGCAGGGATGATGATCCGTTACTTACAATCAAAGATTTGTATAGGAGGGCTATTAGAAAGGTTTATTTTTTTTTAATAGAGTCTGACGAGGAAGAGCACGCAGGAACATGAAAGAAAGAAAATAATCAGGTCGTCTCTGGCAAAGGGAGCGAGGGGGGCTGCTCCTCAGTGACCCCGCCTATGGAGAGATCACTGTTGTTACGACTTTGGCTTTGGATCTGCTCAGAGAGCGTCTGCACAGCGGAAGTGTCAAGGACAGCTGGAAACAAAGATGAATAAGCAAGAAAGAAAGAGAATAGGGAGTAATAAGTTAGAAATAAAAGGGAAGAATATAATAGAAATCACACCAGAGATATAAGTGGGCTGCAACTTACATCCAGGGACCTCCGTCAGCTCGTTAAGAGGCGGAACTGTCTCTAACGTGTTGGCATATTTCTTGGCGGCCTGTCTTTGTGCATGACGTGCCTCGATTTCCTTTTTGGTCCTTGGGATCCGACATTTGAAAATGCAACACAGAGTGATCACTGGGGAGAAGACGGGAAAGATCAGTTGTTTGTTCAAGTAGTGAGATGTATTACATTGGCAATGATCGTCTGCGGATGTCCTCGTTCATCCACCTCATTGAATTCTAAGGGCATTCAATCGATCGCCACTTGAATGCTCAGTTTGTCGTAGAAGACATTTTGTCTTCCATCCCAGCAAGTCTCATCAGTTCATGCTCGCAGATAAAATATTTAAAGATGCAAGATCACTGAGAGCGAGTGTTTCTTAACCATAGGGCCCACTAGAGGGCCGCCAAAAAATAGATGTTTCTCAGCTGTGGTCCGTACTCTGTTGTAATACACTTTACCACCACTTATGAATGAATGAAATAAGTTTATTTCGGTCATATAATCAACCATCAACCATTAACCATTTTGTGTGACCAGTTTAAAAGTACAGACTATACATATACAGTATAACAATCATACACATTTACACACAAAAGGAAAAGAAAAGAAAAGAAAAAGCATGACCGAAAAAGGAATAGGCTGAAGCCAAAGCTTATATTTGTCTATCCTATACCTTCACTGAAAATAAGATTACCTGGAACATCAATGTTAAAAAAAAAAAAAATCAATGGAATGAAAGTAATTGTTACTATATTTTATAATTTTCAATTATCTCACCTTTCAATGTTTTCTTAAACCTTAACAAAGAAGTACATGTCTTCAACTCATCACTGAGCTTATTCCACCATTTAACTCCTAAAACTGAAATACATTTGTATTTAATATTCGTTCTTGCTTTACCTATTTCAAAAATCAATACCCCCCGTAAATTATGGGTTTCTCCTCTTAATTGAAATAACCTAAGCATACAAGCTGGAAGGCTGTTGTTCTTTACTCGAAACATAATTTCCATTGTTTTTAAAAACACAATATCTGAAAATTTTAACACATTAGAACTTATAAATAATGGATTGGTATGTTCATAGTAGCACGCTTTGTGTATTATTCTTATTACCCTTTTTTGAAGTTTAATTATTGGGTCTATGTTTGTTCTATAAACATTTCCCCAAACTTCAACACAATATGTTAAATATGGAAAAATAAAAGAATAATATAACATATGCAAACATTTCTTATTCAGCATGTGTTTTACTTTATAAAGAATGGCAATGGATTTGGATATTTTTCCCTTTATATATTCAATATGCGGTTTCCAACATAATTTATGATCAATTATTATTCCCAAGAATTTAGTTTCATATACTCTATCAATTTCCACTTGATTTAATTTTAGTTTTACTTCACGATTTGTTCTTGCACCACTAAACACCATAAATTTAGTTTTCTTATCATTTAATGATAACTTATTGATATCAAACCATTTTTTTAGCTGAAACAACTCAACCTCTATTACCCTCAACACTTCCTTCAAGTCTTCTCCTGAACAATATACATTTGTATCATCTGCAAACATAATAAATTTCAATTTATTAGATACTGAACAAATATCATTTAAATATAGTATAAATAACTTAGGTCCCAATACCGAGCCTTGTGGAACCCCACAAGTTACTCTTCTTGGCTGTGATTTAGTCTTATTGATTTCCACATATTGAGATCTATTACTTAAATAACTACTTAACCACTCTTGTGAAACACCTCTTATGCCATAGTTTTCCAATTCTTGCAGAAGTAAGGAATGATCGATTGTGTCAAAAGCTTTACATAAATCAATAAATACTCCAACGGTGTGTTGCTTTTTTTCTATTGCTGTAGCTACGTTTTCTACAAAGTCCATCACTGCTAGGGATGTAGATCGATTACTCCTGAACCCATACTGATGGTCATTCAGTAGCTCATGTTTGTCAATGAACTTATCAAGTCTATTTACAAATAATTTCTCAAGAATTTTTGCAAATTGAGGTAGTAGAGACACAGGTCTATAATTTGAGACCATATGTTTATCACCATTTTTATAAATCGGAATAACTTTAGCAATTTTCATTTTGTCAGGAAAAGTTCCAGTTGATAAAGATGTATTACATATATAAGTAAACGGCTTCAGGACACAATCCATCACTTCTTTAAC
>NC_084566.2:22381624-22386624 GCF_033978685.3 Nerophis lumbriciformis | reverse complement strand
CTCAGGTGTTATGAGAGCCCAGGTTGCTCTGATAGTGGCCTTCAACTCTTCTGCGTTTTTGGGTCTGGCATTCTGCATCTTCCTTTTCACAATACCCCACAGATTTTCTATGGGGCTAAGGTCAGGGGAGTTGGCGGGCCAATTTAGAACAGAAATACCATGGTCCGTAAACCAGGCACGGGTAGATTTTGCGCTGTGTGCAGGCGCCAAGTCCTGTTGGAACTTGAAATCTCCATCTCCATAGAGCAGGTCAGCAGCAGAAAGCATGAAGTGCTCTAAAACTTGCTGGTAGACGGCTGCGTTGACCCTGGATCTCAGGAAACAGAGTGGACCGACACCAGCAGATGACATGGCACCCCAAACCATCACTGATGGTGGAAACTTTACACTAGACTTCAGGCAACGTGGATCCTGTGCCTCTCCTGTCTTCCTCCAGACTCTGGGACCTCGATTTCCAAAGGAAATGCAAAATTTGCATGGTTGGGTGATGGTTTGGGGTGCCATGTCATCTGCTGGTGTCTACCAAGACGAACTGAACTTTTCAGATGAATTGAATGCCCTGAGAATGGGCAACCATTAAAGCCTCTAATGTAGTTGTGGCACTGCAGTATGACCATGCTGATGTGTTTTGTTTATCTTGGAATTATGGTCGAGGCACCTTCATAAAGTAAAGTATTATGATATAAGCACTATGTGAGCTGTACTCTATGTCCCTATAAGTGTTTGCACGGCTTTAATACCATGCTGGAGTGCGGTGTGGTGGCTGTAGAGGTACAGTATGTGATATGTCCATTCAGGTTTGCACTTGCTATTCTGACATGCATTTGTTTGTTTTGGGGGGTATGTTTGAGACACTTTTACAATGTATCAGCTAGTGTTGTCCCGATACCAATATTTTGGTACCGGTACCAAAATTATTTTGATACTTTTTGGCAGAGGTGGGACCAAGTCATTGTTTTGCAAGTCACAAGTAAGTCTCAAGTCTTTGCCCTCAAGTCCGAGTCAAGTCCCGAGTCAAGACAGGCAAGCCCCGAGTCAAGTCCAAAGTCAAGAATGGAAAGTCTCAAGTCAAGTCCTAAGTCCTGCATTTTGAGTTTCGAGTCCTTTCAAGTCCTTTTAACCACAGACTAATATATTAACACAAATTGTGTATGCTTTTCAAACGCTGTATTTATTTATTAAAACAAGTGCATTTTAAATTGCAGGAAAGAAAATTGTGCTGACATTGCACTTTATAATAGCACTATTAACCAGTCATTTTAAACATTAACTCATTCCTTTACAGAACAAACACATTGAAAAATAAAGTGCAAATGTACTTATTTGTACAAAAGTGTTAACATTGAAAAAACATGACATATACGTGAACATAACAAAAAAGTTGTACTTTTTATATGTCAGGGCCCTATGCTGCATTGCATTTGCAAAAGACCAAATTAGCCAAGAGTCTGTCAGTCATTTGTGCACGATGGGGGCGTAGTATGATGCCACCATGGCTGAAAACTCGCTCCACTGGAGCACTGGAGGCAGGCACTGCCAAGACTCTCATGGCCACTCGGAACAGTGAAGGAAGAGTCTTCATGTTCAATGCCCAGAACAAAAGGGGGGGGAGTTTTTTTGGGTTGGTGCACTACTTGTAAGTGTATCTTGTGTTTTTTATGTTGATTTAATTTAAAAAAAAAAATATATATATATATATATATTTCTTGTGCGGCCCGATACCAATCGATCCACGGACCAGTACCGGGCCGCGGCCTGGTGGTTGGGGACCACTGAGGTAAACAACCAACAGTATGTCAGAAAGCTAGCTAAAACGGTACACATATTCATAATATAGTATACATTTTAACTGACCTTTATTTTACTATTTTTGTCTTTTTTTTAGGTGGCTAAAATACGCGGTGCTGCTGACCGCCATCTAACGTTACGTGTGATATATTTACTAACGTAACCCTGCTTAAAAAAATCACTGAACAAAAAGTATGAATAAGGTAGTGAACTGCAACAGATTCCCGTGTTTTCAATAACGTTATAACGTTAGCAGTGAGTTTACAGCCTCACTGATTTAACTACACAGCAAATAAAAGTCACGTTACTTAATTAGCCAATAAACGTTATCTTACATTCAAAACTTACCGTTCTTTGTGCAACTTCAAATGCCGGACGAAGTTGGAAGTTGTTGCCTCTCCATCAGTAATTTTCGAACCGCATGTGTTGCATACTGCAAACCGTTTTGTGTTGACCACCTCGTAATTTTTATACCCAAACGAAATTATTTTAGGCATCATTTTTTGTTCACTGGCGTGTGGTTTGGACATGTCTTCTTCGTTGGTTGTCCTGCAATTTGATTGGATGAATGCTGTGTGATGAAAACAAAGTAGATCTAATTTGATTGGCTGTTGTACTGAGACCACACCAGCTGACACACGCAACGCTGATAGACAAGTACACAATGAAAAATACGGAGCGCTCCCGAATAACTTTTTCATCTTTGGGTTTTGGGGAAAGTAGCAAGTCATGTCAAGTCATGTCAATTCAAAAGGCTCAAGTCCAAGTGAAGTCACAAGTCATTGATGTTAAAGTCTAAGTCGAGTTGCAAGTCTTTTTACATTTTGTCAAGTCGAGTCTAAAGTCATCAAATTCATGACTCGAGTCTGACTCGAGTCCAAGTCATGTGACTCGAGTCCACACCTCTGCTTTTCGGTACTTTTTTAAATAAAGGCAACCACAAAAAATTACATTATTGCCTTTATTTCAACCAAAAATCTTAGGGTACATTAAACATATGTTTATTATTGCAAGTTTGTCCTTAAATAAAATAGTGAACACACAAGACAACTTGTCTTTCATTAGTAAGTAAGAAAACAAAGGCTCCTAATTTAGCTGCTGACATATGCAGTAACATATGTCATTTTCCATTCTATTATTTTGTCAAAATTATTAAGAACAAATGGTAGAACATTAATTATTAATCTACTTGTTCATTTACTGTTAGTATCTACTTACTATCTCTTTTAACATGTTCTATCTACACTTCTGTTAAAATGTAATAATCACTTATTCTTTTGTTGTTTGATATTTTACATTAGTTTTGGATACCACAAATGTGGGTATCAATCCGATACCAAGTGGTTACAGGATCATACATTGGTCATATTCAAAGTCCTCATGTGTCCAGGGACATATTTCCTGAGTTTATAAACATAATATAATTTTTTTTTAAATGAAAGAAGATGTGATGCCAAAAAATCTCGACGTAATCATAGTAGTATCGACTAGATACGCTACTGTACTTGGTATCAATACAGTGGATGTTAGGTGTAGATCCACCAATGGCAGACCAGTACCTTTCAAAGGCGGTATAGTACTGAATATGATTCATTAGCATTGTGGTACTACACTAATACCGGTATACCGTACAACCCTAGTATCAGAATTATGTTGTTGAAAATGCGAGCTGTCTATTTGAGTCCAAGATGTCTATTCGGGTTTGCACTTTTTGCAAGGCTGTAAGACCATGCTGGAATCCGTTGTTTGTCGTGTGAGCTATACTCTGTTATATGTTGTCTTTTGGTATGTTTGATGGCCTTTTACAAAGTTATTGCTTGCTGTTTGTTCACTTGCTGCATGGCTGTAAGACAGATGGGTGATTTACTTTGTGTATAGTTTCTTCATATAAGCTTGTTAGGTTGCATGTGTCAAGAGTAAAAGCACAGATGCAGAGTTAAACCTGACAAGGTGGTAAAAGTAAAGCGAAATAACAACACAACCTCTCTGGAGACAATGTTTGGCTGTGAAAGGAATAAGAAAACATGTCTGACATTCAACAGAACACAACCCTTTTATTGCAGGTTAGATCCAAAGCAGTGACCTCAATTAGATCAATTGGGCTGTGCTGAAGTCATTAACACTTTTGTAATTTGACTTTTGAATTTAAATGCCTGTTCATCTGGAATTAAGTGGGCTTCAATCGTCATGACCTGGCACTCACACAGTGAGAAAAAGACTCGCAAAGCCAACACACCGCATCAGAAAGTCATTTTCAAAGAAGTATATGTAGTAGAAATACTTACAGTCGTGAGGTGAAAGACTGAAACACATCACAGCATGTACCGTACATTCACCTGCTATACTGTAACATGTGGTGCATTGACATGATACTGACCGACCGCTAAAACGAAGACGGAGAAGATGCCTATGACCTGCCATAAGCGCAGCCCCCAAAACACGACGGTCTCTGATGTGACCGGGTCGGGCTTCTTTGGGGGATCTGTGGGTAGAAGCTAAGGGAGGAAAAAAAGAAGAAAATACAACAATAAATAAAGGATGTACCTAGTAAACACACAAGGTATTTTTTTAGGTAAGTTTCAAGCTAATATGCGAATAAAGGAAAGAAAGTCAATACATTTTCATGGAAATACAGAAATTATTATTGATAAGTTATTGCTACAAATTAGTATTGTATTTGTATGTCTTCTCAATTGCTCTGTAGATATTTATCTCAAGTATGGCAACGCTGGGATTTGGTTGAAGTTGTTCTGTTTTTTTTTCCATTAGACAGATTAACATTCTGTGGGATTTTGTAAATAATAATAATAATAATAATAATAATAATAATAATAATTAGCTTCATTGTCCCTGAGGAGAAATTTGTCTTGGACTTCAAGACACAGCGTTTTATACATACATACATATATACAGTTCATCCGACAATACAGTGACGACAGTGAACAGTGCGCAGGTATATCAGTTAGTTATGAGATCACACATTACACTCCCAAAATGAGATAAATAGTTAATAAAAAAAAATAATAATAAATCCAGAAATGCACTGAAAGTGCATGTATTTAATTTATTCTGGGCCTGCTGCAATGCAAGCACCCAAAGCATGGGAATGCATAGCAAGCAGCCCATATTAATCATGTTTGGACTTATACTTTAATATTCTGCTTAATGTGCCCTAATGAAGACGGGACGAACCCCTGCATATTGTATATCGT